>NC_056741.1:1028544579-1028624979 GCF_019279795.1 Protopterus annectens | reverse complement strand
CTAGTGAGCACGTACATGTCCTCAACACATGTGATTAGTAGACCAGCAATATGCATCTCTTCAACCACATGGATGACTACCCTGGGGTACTGGGTGCTATAGCCTGCACACATATACGCATCAAAGCACCACCTGGTGAGCGGGGTAGGGCCTACAGTCACTGCGGGGGCATACCCTCCAACAGCTAAGCCATATGCGATGGCCAGGGCATTAGACTGAATGTGTGTGCTGTCTGCCCTGGAAGCTATGATGATTCCGATATAGAGCTTCTGACACAGCTGTACCACACCTTTCCCATTATGGACATCCCCTACAGTGTCCTAGTGGGGGATGCTGGGTAACCACTGGTGTCGTGGTTGATGACATCCAGCAGCAATGCACACACACCTGAACACTCACACCATAATGAAGCGGATGCACAGGCAAGACATGTAATTGAGCATGTGTTTGGGATGCTCAGTTCACGGTTCTGGTATCCGGACACATCCGGTGGAGCCCTGCAGTATTCACTAGCTGCATGCACACAATTTGTTATGGTATTTGTTATGCTACACATTCTGATCCTGCAGTAACAGTTGCTGCAGAAACAGCATGGGGCAGGGCCACACAGCCCAACACCACTGCCAAGGCCTGTACAGGCACAGTGTGACTTGGTGAAGGAACTACCTGAGCAGGGCCCAGTCGGCGAAAGGCCATGCACAGTATGACCTGCCCTTGGCAAAGAGGCAACACAAGGCATATGCACTGACACAGTAGGTACCCACGGATGTCCCCTCTCTGACCCACACACAGTACAATGGATGACAAACATGACACTACCTGTGCTCGGCCATGTATAGGAGGTGCACTGTGTGCATCCAACATAGGCAGCCCTCCAGCACCATCCTCAGGTCCAGAACACCCCCAGGGTACGTCTATTGACCTAAAAGTTGGCAGTTGTATTAGAATGTGTATTTACCCATTGCTATGGTATGCATGTGAGCATGCAAGAGACTTTGGTGGCTGACTGTTAGGGCAGCAGACAGTACACATCCATAGTGGCACCATAACATCTGTAGCACATACTGGGGTCACAATGGTAGCCAGTAGTACACAGGGTGTCCTAACCCAGTGCAGATTATGGGATGAATATCATGTGTGTCCGTACAGCCCACACATGTTCCATGCAGCTGGACAGGTGTGGACCAGTACAGACAAATGATATACAATGGCCTATGGATATGCCCAATGAATGACCCCAACCCCCAAAGACACACACAGACTACAGCAGGCCAGGTGGTTGGATGTAGGTTGTGAAAGCTAGGACGTCCAACACCACTGTGCTGGTATTTAACGCTGGGATCTGACGTACACTGGTATCCCTCCAACTGGCAATTTAGGTAGGTCCACACACTGACATGGAGTACCTGGCATACCAGTACAGTAGCGGCAGATGTGTACAACTGTCAGCTGTACCCCCACGTCCAACCTACACATGTGAGAGTCATGTGCGCCACCCACGGTGCTGTGTAGGACTGTGGATGTGGTTGGATGTCCCCCCACGCTATGCAGACATGTAGCAACTGTCAATGCCACATGACCATTAGCTACCCTGCAAACACAGCATGACACCTGTCTGTGTAGAACAGAGGGGTCAGCAACACAGTACTGACTATCTGGACATGTGACACATGCGATACAGTTGTCCATACTTGGCATGCTCACACACATGATGGTATGACGGTAATGTCGGTCGACAACATGCATAACAGTCATACTGGGCATGCTCACACACTGATACACAGGACCGCCAGGCATGCATACACCAGTGGTCCGGACATATCTGCCAGTACATTGCTATACTGTTGGATGACTGTGCTGCATGGTGTGTGTGTGGTCTATTGTCTGTACATATGCCATGGTCTATTGTTAATTCACATGAGCTATGTGCACAGGGAACTGCTACCAACACGTGAATAGGGCTGTTCTTTGTTTGCGGACAGACCGACACCTTTGGATATGGACTGGGTAAGGCACATTCCAGCAGGTGGGAGCAGTTGTGCGTGGGTTTGCACAGTGTTAAGCACTGCTGATCTCTGGTTACAGCACCTTTTACCCGTTTAGACTCCACATTTCTTTGACAGTGCACTACTGGCATACTGGTAGACAAACACGCTTACAGCCACTCGCTTACCAAATTTTCTGCTTACATTTGTCACTCACGCTGGGTGTGTGTGATCCCTGGTGATGCATATTACATTGGACTACATGACTATAGTATCGGGTATGTCTAACCATTTGGCGATGGCAGGTGTTCGACTGTACGGACTCGGCGGTCTGTCCAGTGACGTAATCATATTATATGCCTGTTCCTCATACGATCTGCTCCCATCTGCCTGATACATGGGAACCGATACTCTGCAATGTTGACATGTGAATATGATTTTGTTAACGCAGCTGTCCGGCGAGTCATGCTACCGCATACCTACTGTACGTTTTCCACCTTTCAGATTGCACAACGGGAGACTGTAGGAATAACACCTTTCTCACTTTGCATGGGACAGTCCCTCATTAGGCATATGTCATGTGACGATACTCTAGCCATTGCAACTGTCCTGATTAGGGGACATTCAGATATTCTATGTGTCTGTACTGGTTGCTTGTTACAGGTCTTGTATACCTGACATGTCGATATGTTATATGTAGTAGCATAAGCAACTTTACAGCTGCTAGACTACGCTTTGATTTGTGCTGATATGTATATTGCTGTACTATGCATGGCTGTAGGTATGTTCTGCCCTGGTACGTCTGACATTTCTACAGAGCAGGTCCCACTTTGGCCATTCAGAATGGTGGCAGCCCTATAGATCCCATATGTAGAGCTATCACATGTGTCAAGGCAACACATACCCACAGCCGGTTGTAAACTGACTACTTCCATGGTTTGCATACATTAAGGTTATTCTTGAAGCATTATAATTGCTAATACTGTTTTCTATTACATGTAGCTGTTTCTGATACAACAAATTAATTTCTGACACCACTACACACAATATCTGGCCTCCTTTCCCGAGCTCATAGGCCATGTGCCATAACATTCATTTTGCAGGACACAACTGCCCAGATGGGTGTGTCACTCAAAGGCGTACGGGTGTGGAACCTCATCTATTATGCTATCATCTACCTGAGGTGGTCATCAAATTATGCACTTTCCGTCACTAGCAGACCTCACATACCAATGGGGGAGAATTAACACTGTATCAGGAACACTGCATAACACCCTGTGGGACAAATTTAGATGATTGGTTCTATTAACCAGACACATTCGCAGTCACAGAGCATATGTATTCATTCATGTTTGTCGAGGTGCATGCCGTTTATGACTCATACATGTCATCTGTCATTACCTGTATTCCGTCACCTGTCCACCTAATATCACTAGTTCTGGAAGTGTTTATTTGGACTTTGTTACATTCTGATTCATAACTATGGACATCCATGCTAATCGGGTACATGGCACTGATTTGGTCTCTATGTATTCCCCCCGATGGTTTACAGAATATCCGGTAGATGTACTCTTCAGGTTTGGGACATATACGCGTCTGCTATACCCACATAGGAATATTAATGACTTTCACTGGGCAGGCCTACTACATATCTGCCAACCAGCACCTGCACACTTAAGCCCATTATTGCATACCCATGGTCCACCTACCTGGCACCCCTCTACAGCACTCATGACATATATTTACTGTGAGCGCAGCTGGGGTATGAGCACACCCCTACACATTGCCCACTCTCCCTGTCTCGGGACACATGTCGTATGTTTTGTCAACCCATGTATTATTACACTTGCACAACCTACTGTTCCATGTACACCTACATCCTGCTCGCATCGATGACAACAGGTTGACACATACACTGACATTTTGGGGTCCCGCAAGGGACACCGTTATCCATGTTTAAAGTGTAGACCTTGCAGATCTCTTCCACTGCTACTTTCCTGCTGGTGTTTTGGACAGCAGCAGTGTAGTAATCTTTATTGCTTGTCTGTATGTCTGACCGGCCTAGCTGGGCGGTGTGGGGGGTACAACGTTTATTTATTCGACCTCCCAGTCACATATGCCTGGGCTGTATATATGTTACCCCTAATTGCTGTAAAGTAACCAAGTTATGTAAATGTGTATATCTACAATGACATATTTGTTTTGTGTGTATATGTATATATCAATACCTGTTGTTTGTGTATATATATATATATATCTATCTATATATATATCTGTAGTATATCTTTGTGTATGTGTGTGTATATATATATATATATATATATATATATATATATATATATATATATATATATATATATATATATATAAAACTGTATAAATGTATATATGCATATAAATCTTCAAAAAGGTCTCACAGATACAGATAACTGGTGCCAGTGCCATGGTTTAAAGCTAAATGCCAAAAAATGTATAGTCATACCCTTTGGCAAAAACAATGTGCCCACAAATTACCACATAGACGTAAACCCATTAAGTACAGAGAAAGTTATTAGGGACCTGGGGACCCAAGTTGATAGCAATCTCTCCTTTGAAAACCACATTGCCAAAGTGGTTAGAAAGACCTTCTGCATAGCCCACCTCATCACGAAGGGTTTCACATCTAGATCAAGAGAGGTAATCGTGCCCCTTTATTCATCCCTCATCAGGCTCATCATAGAATACAATGCCCCTTTTGGGATATACCTTACCCGACACCTGCAGCAATTAGAAAGACCCCAAAAGTATCTCACCAAGAGGATCAAAGGTCTCAAACAGATGCCATATGCTGCTCGGTTAAAAAAACTCAGGCTCTACTCAGTTGCATACCGCCTACTTCGAGGCGATCTATGCCTGACATACAAAGCTATGTCAAATCCAGAATTAATGGACATGCTCCACCTCAGTTTTTCCTTACACATTTGACTATTTCATTCATTTATAGATACAATGAATATTATTCTGGACATCAGTTATAAATTCACTACAGGTATGCAATAGTCCTGTCACCAGATGTGACAGTTGGCTGGTGTACATATATGTATGGACCTCTGTGATACTCGGGGACTAGTTTCTACAGTGACAGGGACAAGGCTATGACAAATCAGGGACAATCACGGACACCTACAATATTAGTACTATTAACTTGGAACGTGTTGACAGATTCATATTACTACTAATTTTCTGAAGTTAAATGCGTCTATTACCCTTTATTGTTGTAAGTAGTCATTCTCATTCACCATCTTTCCTCCAAAGGTCACTGGCTTTGTGAGTGATTAAGAGGCTGGCCAGTTATTGTGCAAATGCTCTGACCATTGGTAGGGTTGACACATTGTCATATGTACAGGTTGGGATATATTCTGGGGACACCAGGTTGTTTAGGCGAACACATACCTACGGTCAGTGCAGGTTTAGAACATTCATTAGTTTCATAGCTGTGAGCCTATACCTTTAGCACTTTAGTTGTTAGTCTGTTTCTTGTATGAATTATGTATTTTCTATCCTGACGTGACCGCTTTAGGCAACTGTTACATGCAGTATGATACATAGTTATTTCCTACAATCACAAGACATTTGGCATTGTTTCATTGTTGGTCAAGACACACCTACCCACACAGCAACTGTCCCTCACACAGTGGATCAGGGGGTATCCTGTTTATGTCAGTGCCCTCATCACCTTTTTTCCATGTGCCACTATGCGAATGTGTGCAATATATTCTCTCGATTATTCGTGTTGGGACACGTGCATTACAGGCAGGTGGTTTATCCTGGGTAGTAGGTTCTGCATGACCATCTAGGGCTGGACAGTCTCGTGCACCACTACTGCACATTCCAACTTGTGTCCAGATGTCTACAGGACTGGACATCATGTCTTGATACCCATTCTAATGTTTACACAGGTTACTTATCCCATGAGGGATATCCAAAAATTTAACAAGACCGATACCGACCATTCTTCTGGCGTTACGAAAATGTGCTGGTGGTTTTACATGCAAGGGATACATAGTTTGCAATCCTGAAACTGCCTAGGGTGACACTACCTACTACATATGAGTAGTGGTCACTATGTGTAGATGTGGCTGCGCCAAACTAGTAGGCCAAGTATGGCTGGATTTGGTGGATGTGCAGGTATAGGGGCAGGTTGTGTGCTGTGGAGGGGATGCTGGGTAGTCCATTATGCATCCAGGTGTGTTGCATTTGATTTGGCCAGTTCCATCAGGACCAATCTGTGGGTATGTGCCGGTGACATTTCTGTACATTTGTATCGCACATTTTAATATTCATATGTTTGTGGGATTGTGTTCTACAGTATGGCCTGTCTGGTTGTATTGCAGATGTGTAGACATGCTCTTTGTGTTTCTTTCTGCTTCACCCGCTGCTCCCTCATACACCTCCAGTTCACCTATTCTGCATACGACACAGTCTCACCTTTGAGGATTATACCATTACCCATCCCCCCACACACATATTCCTGACACTCCATCCATCACTGCTTTGGTTGATGGCCCATGACACGGTCAAGGTAACACATTGCATACACTATGTATGTCAGGTTCCTGTATGGTTGTGTGGACTACCCTGGCATGTTTCACCTTCCACATGCTATACATCATGCACATAGGTACACGCCCATTCTTAACTTTCATGACATGGTTGGTACACCCGAGTAATACGCGTTCAACTGTGACACATCCTGACAAGTATGGCTTGGACTGCAGATGTGCTGATTTTGGCCGACTGTTCTGATCATTGGTAGGATGCCACCTTTTCCTATGTCCAGGATGGGATATATTCTGGACACATATCCGATTGTACTGGATAACATGTACCCACAGTCAGCGCTATGGATAATACTGTTCCTTTAAGCCTACATGTTGCCTTATTGTTGTAGCAGTTTATATGCTCCTTCTGTTTCGTTTACATGCTTATTCTATTTCCTGTCACATATGGTATGTTAAATACGGACATACCTATTGTATATGTCCTACCTATCTAATTGTCTTCCTGCCCCCTTTTAGTTTTCTTTTCCCTGGTATCCCTTCCTCTCCTAAAGTGTAGACTCCCCTCCACTGCATTACTCTTCCTTGCTTGTTACTACCAGTACTGTACTACCCTCATTCTTCTCCTATATCTACAACTCTGTGCCCCTCCTCTCTCTCGTAACCTTTCCTCCTTTATTACAAGGGTAGTTTTTCCATTCTCGCGGCTTCTGCCCCACACCTTTATGTATGAGTCACTCCCCTTCCCTTCTGCCCTTGCGCCTTTTATAACCTTATAAATATACCCCTCATTCTGAGACGCCATCTTTTTCCCCCTAACTATCTAACTGGCTGCTGTGCGTTTCTGTCTGGGAGCTTGCATGTAGTAAGTTTTACTGTCCTGCATTATTTCCACTGAATTTTATATATGTCTGCTTATCACTAAAGCTATAACTGTTGCTGTCGATGTTAAATGTATGTGCTGAAAATATTTTTATTTTAACATTAAGCTAGTGCTGCTATCATTTGTCCTATATTAAGCGTTTGTTTGCCGGATAGCATTATACACTTGGCTTAATGATTCTTTGCAACTATGTGTCCTCAGATATGTTCTTCAACTGCTTGTGTTTGCTTGCTATGCATAGCAATCTGTTATTTTAATAACGCTCTTATTTTTACTTGATTGTATAATCAGCTCCAACCATGTATGTTTATACATAATTAAGCTGACTACTGTGTAATGTTAATTCCCTCTAGCTAACTGCCCTTATTAGATTTATCTTTATATTCCATCGTTGTGAGCATTTTCACTCCAGTTCTTGGGTACTTTACTGACGGGTCAATGATACATTGTGCTGTACCTCCGGAACTGCTATCATAGTAACTGCCATTGTCGCTGCATTTTTCCTTAAATTTATTTGTACTCAATCAGCCACTGCTGCCGCTCTTTACCTATATCAATTTTTTAAGGATATCGTATGCATTGCTAATTTAATCCTAAAAGACTGCCCTCTGGCATATACTAAGGTATCCTTATTGGCCTAACACAGTCAGCGTTGTGCACATGCAAAGCACTAAGCGCTTTGATTCCCTGAACCGACTAATTGCACTCCTATACTCGAGGGAAACATTGCGGAATTACTGAGACTGCTGTGTCTGCTTACGCATATTTCTAAACAGCATCTCTGTTTATAGATTCCTGTGGAAAGAATCACTTGGCAGGAACCTCCTATATTTCTTGGTTCTACACAATCTAACGTGCATTGCCAGGCCACTAGTCCTTATCAAACAAGTTAGCGCTCTGCACGAAGAACGTTATATATGTTCCAATACTCCTGTAGCTCTGGGGATTGTATCTGATTACCTCATATTACATAAAATGGACCTGGCTCACATACTGCTAATGCTAGCCATACTTCCAACTGTTGAAGTGGCGTATCTATGAAATACGCATTAATTTCCTTAGGTTGCTGCTATACCGACTAACCATACAGTATTACTGTTTTTGTACTATATATATGCTCAACTCTAATGGACTTATTGTCTGCCTAAGGTTTTAGATAATTTAAAAGTATTTTATTCTTTTGTATCAACACTTTGTAACTGAATTTTTCATAGAGCTTTTAGAACCATTTTTAGTGGTACAGTCTTTATGCTAATGTTTTTAGAAAATATATTATAGAATTTATAAGTATTCTATCCTTTGTCTTAACTGTTTGTAACTGACTTTTTAGTAGAACTTTTAGAATCATTTTAGTGCTATAGTCCTTATGAACCTTTATATGTTTGATACAAATTATGTTTTGCTTTATGTAAAGGAACTAGTACTTTTTACAGCATTATAATTTTCTTGTTTCAACTCTAAATACTTTGTGGCTGTATACCTATTCTTCTTGACTATAACACCTAGTTTTTACTTACCTCATCTCCTCTGTCTTTCTAATATATACCAGCCTTGTGAACCTGTGCCTTCAGAACCTACAAACTTGCAAACCCCCTTAGATAGTTTCTGGAAACTAGCGTGGACTCTGAAAATACCACCTGCTCCCTGGGAGCCAGCCTTTTTAAGATCAGAGAACGTATGTACTGTCAATGACACCTGACTTTTTACCATTACTTATAGCTAAAGAGCCTGTTATACCAGCCAAGTCTCCCTTTACAGATAGCCAGCAGCCTATAACCTACTAAACTTCTTCTCTCTCCTGAAGTTTCCACCTAATTTACTCCTTGATGTGCTCTACTTACCTGGGTGTCTTACATCTCCCTACCTCCCCTGGCCTGTAGCCTACCCCCTCCAATACAAAGGATCTGTAGCAATCTATTTCCTGGCCACTAGGTGGCGCCTTACCCCTACTGCTCAGTATCTGTACCACAAAGGTCTCATTACTTAACCTCCTATCTCACTTCACTCTTTTGTCTTTTCTCTAGCCTCATCCCCACTCTGTCATTATCTACATCTTCCTACCCTCTTAACAACGTTAACTAACTCAGTCCTACTTTTCTTATTTGCATTTGTACCTTACACTACCCTGATAAATTAATCTTGCCTAGAAGCACCCTACATTCCCCTGGTAAATTACTTCTACATTCTCTAACTCCTCACTTACCTGCTGTTCACTCTCACTTTTCTGATTGTCTTCTTTGCTTCTACACTCTTTTGTCTCTACCCGCTCCGTTTGGGCTCACTCCTCCCCTACCCTACCCCAAATCTCACCCACCCCAGTGCTCCTACTTAAATAGCACTCATGACCACACCTATATCTTAACCACCCAATCACATCCATACCTATCATCCAATCACCTAAATAGTTATAATTCTTAACACACCCACTAATTAACTTTACCTTCATCCTACCTCCTCACTTCAACAAAGAGACTCCTCCTTTACCACAGCTATGACCTACCCTTTTACCTCCAACAAACCTCCACTCCTCAAAAATGGGAACATCTATCCCCTCACAACTAAAACCACTTATCTTAATTTTATTTACCTCCTGCCTCATCGCTACCTACCTCTTAACCTTTTATGAATACCCACTCTACTCCACTCTTCCTTATTTACCCAAACATACCTCTTCACCTATATCATCTGTGACTCCTACCTTCTCTAACCAAACTACTCAACCCAAATACCTTCTAGCTAAACACCACAGACTAGAACATTTAAAGCTTTTTAAGACAAACTCATTACGATAGAACTGGCTGCTATATGGGAAAGGGCGGGCTTTTTACTTCAATTATGATATATAAGCGTCATGATTCCATGCTATGATGTTCTGAAGAAGACAGATTTACTTGTCTAAAAGCGCTCAACCTATTTTATGTCAATAAATTAAGTGTTTCCAGCACAGTATCCTGTATTCCTGGCGTTCATTCACCTTTGGTGTGTTTGCAATTTTGTTGTTTCGCTGGGATTATCATCTTTATAACATTTAAAGTTAAGCAAACCAAAATCTCGGAAACTCCTAAACTCCTTTCAAAAATTTCTCCACTCAAAAGACTATAGGCTCCTTCACTTATTGATGGATGGAGATATCAATCCTAGCCCAGGGCCTCATCATACCAATTCTAAGCACCACAATGAACATGACAATTCTACTTCCACTTCACCCACTAAATCTACAAACTATCTCTATATTGCTCATCTGAACATACAGAGTATTTGTAATAAAACCACTCAAGTTCATGCCCTTCTAGAAACCCAACAATTCAATATCTTATGTCTAACCGAAACATGGCTAAAGCCAACCATCAAAGACAATGAAATCACCCCACCTGCGTATAATATTCTTAGACTAGATCGTACTTCAAAAAAGGGTGGAGGTGTTGCAATTCTCTATAAAACACATTTGCAAATTAGTATTTTAGATCATACTCTTATCCCTGATAATCATGCTGAAATTCTTAGCTCTAAACTTCAAATCAACAGTACAAAAGCCTTATACATTACATGTATCTACCTTCCCCCAGGTAACAACATCAATACACTAGAATGTATCCTCAGCTCACTTGCAAACTCCCTCCATCAAGAAACAATAGTCCTAGGTGATTTCAACATTGACTGGCTTTGCTGCAATACTTCAAACCCTACCTCCCATATTAACCTTCATGGCTTTACACAACTAATAAATAGTCCTACCAGAACTAATAAAACCAGCAATAAAGAATCCATCTTAGACTGGATCCTTATAAATACTTCTCAACAAACCTATTAATCAGATACTCTCCCTGATGCCCTAAGTGACCACTCACTTATTTATGTTACTAGGCATAGAACCAACCTAAGACTACCTACCACATATAGAACACTACGTTCAAAAAAACATTTTAACCCTGATGAATTTATAGCTGTATTATCTCAATGTAACTGGTCCCCTCTAAACAATCTCCCTCTTAATGAAGCTGTAGAATATTTTAATTCCACATTCTTATCTATCCTGGATCATTATGCCCCAAGTCACACCATCAGAACCAAAGCTAAAGCAGCACCCTGGCTAACCAATAACACCAAGCAAAAAATTATCCTCAGAGATAAATTGTGGTCTAAATGGCGTACCACTAAAAATGTAACTGACCACCAAAACTTCAAAGAACTTAGAAACAGTACTAAAAAAGCTATCCTTCTAGACAAAAGGAACTATTACCTTCAATTACAACAAACCACCAAAAAGGACCCAAAAAAGTTCTGGACCAGCATTAATAATCTCTTATCCCCTGGCCAGTCTATCACACCTAACCCACAGGACTGCAACCCAGGGAATCTCATACATACAAACAGCTAACAACTTTAACTTATTCTTTACTAATACTATTCAAACTCTAGCCAGTCATCTCTCTCCTGACACCTCTAAGCTACTCTCACCTTCCCTAAATCACCCTCCTTCCTTTCACCTTCAACCCATACCTACCTCCTATATCTTATCATTGCTCCAAAAACTAAAACCATCTACTCCTTCTGCAGACAAGCTTCCTGCTGAATTCTTGAAAATATCTGCTAAAGCTATTGCCTACCCCATCTCTATCCTGATAAATAGATCCTTAATCGAAGGTATTTTCCCCTCTATCTGGAAAATATCTCACATCATCCCACTTCACAAAGGTGGTAAGTCTAATGACTTCTCTAACTTTCGCCCTATAGCTCTCCTATCTCCAATCATGGAAAAATGTATCCATAAGCAACTACTGAATCACCTTCTGAAAAACAACCTACTTGCAAACTGTCAGCATGGTTTTAGACCCTCCCACAGTACTACCACTGCTCTTTTCTCCTTTACCAACTCCATTAACTTCAACCAAAACAATAATTACCTTTCATCCTCTATCTTCATAGACTTATCAAAAGCTTTTGACTTTTTAACAAACCACAAACTTCTTCTGCACATACTAAAATCTCTCTCACTTGATCCTCTTTCATTAACATGGTTTACATCCTACCTAGAAGACCGCCAACAAACAGTTCTTTGGAAAAATGCACTATCCAACCTCCTCCCTACCTCTCTAGGAGTACCTCAAGGCTCTATCTTAGGCCCTCTTCTATTTTCCATCTTTATTAACGACCTCCATGTAGCTATCCCACATACAACCTGCATACAATATGCAGACGATTCTACTATTATCTGCACTGCTAAGTCACAAACTGAACTACAATCACTCAAAATGCTTTTACCACTGTTGAACAATGGTTCTGTAATCACTGCCTACTCCTTAATCCTAAGAAAACCAAATTACTATTATTCTCACCTTCCCGCAGATCTACCCCACTAAACTTCACTATTTCTGCCATGGATAGCACTCTCATCTCTCCTGACTCAACAACCAAACTATTAGGTATTACTATTGACAATAATCTCACCTTTGACACTCACATCAATAACACAATAAAATTAGTTAATAAAAACATTGGATCCCTTTATAGAATAAAACCCTTCCTTTCACCTGAAGCAAGGACCACCTTAGCCAGATCACACCTGATTTCTACCCTTCTATATGCTTCCCCCATATACACTAATCTCTCCAAAAACAACCTCAATAAATTAGCAACATCTTTCCATAATATTGCTCGATTTGCCACAGGATCCCCTTACAAAACCCACCACTGTCTGAACCTAAGAAATCTTGGATGGCTTGAATTTCAGAACCTACTTACACTGCAACAACTCATAATAGCTCATAAGATCCTATACCAACCAACCAATACACCTATACTCTCTAGCCTCATCTGACCATACAATAACCTCAAACATTTATGCTCTTCCAACAAACTATGGATAAATATAACCAAACCCAATAATTCTGCAGGTGACTGTCTCTTTTCCAACTCAATTGGCAAAATATGGAATAAACTTCCCTCAGAAATCCTTTCTTTGTCCTCTCTTCCGCTTTTTAAAACACAGCTAAAAATTTATCTCAACAAACACTGGCTATGCTCTTGCACTATCCCTGATTAACTCTTTTTCCACCTCCCTTACCTTTTTCTTCCACCAAACTTCCTATAATCAATGCCTCTCATTAACATGGATGTATTTCACTGTGTGTTGCAAAAAAAAAAAAAAATTGTGTATTTTTCCACTTTATATGATTAGTGTATTTTCTATGTATTTGAATATTTTCATGTACTACCACTTTTCAATTGCCCTGTCTTAAGCATTAATGATTCTGTACCTATCTTTGTCTTTGTCTTGTTCTATTGTACTTAACTTTGTGGAGCTTTTCTCCCCAGGCCTCTACTGAAAAAGGACATATATCCAGCTAGACTAGCCAGGTCAACAAATGTAAAATAAAATAAATAAAAATAAATGTGACTATTACATGTGTTGTGGGATATAATTCTGTCATACGGTTGCTAGATATTTACATTTATCGTGGTTTTTGTTATGGACACATCTGCCCAGCTGTGTACTCTCTCTCACAATATGAGTCAGCTGGTGACCCTGACCATTGGGCTAGACGTACCTATTAGCGGCGCACTAACATGATGCGTTCCACTTCCACTTGGTATAACTATCTACACTGCATTGGACTACGGGCACACGGTTTTCAATGTCATTTGTTCGAGGGATAGGGACCCAGTATTCCCTACCGTGCATTTGTGTTTGCTTCTTCATTTTGTGTTCGCAGGAGCTGTCTTGCATGCTTTGCATACGTTTCAGTATCCACGGACACTGACAGATGTAATTACTATTGCTTGCAAATTGTTATATGCAAGCACTTTAGGTTGCACATCGACAGCTGACATTTCCACACCTCCGTGCGGCACTTCAACACGCCCTATGCACTCGTCCTCCTTTCCTATGCACGTGGCTGTGGCAGCAGCGCGCCTTCATTAATATGCATTTGGCACTACTGCGCCATCTTCATGCCACACGGTCGGCGCAAGCCTAACACCGGCCTTGCGCCAAGCTTTATGAATCCCAGGGAGTATGTATTGTGTTTTTTTATAATCATATTTAACACTGTCCAACACAGTGCAGAATGCCAAACTAAGTAAACAACAGAGTCCTTGAGTTCACTAAGACCACATTTACTCACTCAGCTTGCCACTTGTGTTTCCCAAGGAACAAGACTTTTTTTCATTGTTAATTGCAGAAGACATTTACACAGTTTATATACAAGTATAATTCTGACCGTCTGATTAGATTTTCAGTGGCATAGTCCTACTCACATAGTGGTTGACTTTACAGGATTTATTTTTTTCAGAGACTCACTGACTGGTCTAACTAGCTTGTCATTGTGTACTATCCCCAGAAACTTTGTCAAGCATTAGCATAGTTACCCAGCCTTGCAGGATCTGGCCTCTAAATTGACAACAACTTAGGTTGAAATGCAACTGAAAGGAAACAGCTGAATTCGACCACTGTTCATGTAGGTCACAGGCTTAATGCGGAGCCAGAATTTGCAGTTTATTTTAGCAGTTATTTTTCAAAGTATGACAATCCATTTGGGATAAACACTGAAGAATATTGTAAGAGGGACAGCAGAATTGAAATATCAATCATGTATTTGTGCAGAGAAATGGAAAATACATTTTTAAACACAGATCATTATTTAGGATGCATTTCAGTAAGAAGAGTTTCAACGGGCTTCACTTTAATTTATATCCTAATTGAGTTTTGAGGACAGTGGTTTGTTTCATTCATTCATCAATCAGAATCTTTGATAAACTAGCTGTGAATTAATAGCGAATCTAGTGAAGCATAATAATAAACAGCTGAATGATGCCAGGACCGAACTGCTGAATATACACAATACAATGAAGCAAACTCAGTTTCTGAATACTAATTTGATATATGATTAGGTGTTTATTAAAACAGAAAGAATGAAAGGTAATACAAAAAATACAAAGGTTTCTTGAGAGGCAAAGTTGATTTTGGAGTGGATAGGGCCTATATTCTACTCATTCAAAAAACTGCATCACACACAAGCACCAACAGGAGTTAAGCAACAAATATATTTTAGTGCTGCAAATGTTCCTGTGAAGTCATAACAGGTTATATGAGTTTTAAAGTCCTTTGCAGAGCTGACTGGCAAGGCCCAGAGAGGACTGACTATTGAAACCACATAAACAACATGCCCTCACTTTAAAAGAAAATGGCTGGAATCTTATATATGATGTTTTTTCTGTTAGTTTTATATTTCACAGTTGAATTATTTTCATTTTTGCACACTAGAAGAAGTGATTTGACAGTTGATTTGATATATGTATGTAAACTTAATTTACATTGCTTTGCTACATTAATGTATATCTTTTTAAAGGCAGAGCAACGCAGCTTAATCAAACCAAATAATTTTTACCGACCATTAACAGTCATATTACGGACATTTGAAAATGCTGTTGATAGGGAAATTAAAGATTTGCTTTCATGATGTCTCAAACATTTTCAGACTTTACTATTTAACAGAGGGTTATCTTCTATTAATTAAAAACCATAAAATATATACAACTATTGAAGGCAGATAAAGGTACAGGGCTTGTTAGATGGATGCAGCTTCTTACAAACAAGCTTTGTATGAGCAGTTACTAGATGTGAATTGTTAGTTAGAGGTTTCTGTACACAAGTTCACATAGCTTATAAAGAATTTGTTTTAAGACTGTTGGATGTCCTGCATCAAAATGCTGTTCATGTGGCATATTCTTATTAAATTTCTATCCCTGACTCCAGCATGTTACCAGAGGACACAACTCCTCAACCAAAGAAAAGTATAAACTATAATACACTCCCCCTTTATAATTTCATTATGATTAATCCTCAGCTATTTCTACCTTCTTCCAGATAGTCTCTTTATTATTGTGTTCTGGCCTCTTCTCTCCCTTCCACCTGTCTGAATACACTGATTAACAACTCTTTTTCTAGTTTAAACTACACTTGCTCAAGTTTTCAGCTCTAGCTCTTTAGTAAATTAGACACTTATAAACTATTTATACATGCATAGAGCAAGCGTCCTTTTCTAGTCCAAACTTCTGTTCATTTCTTTTCTCTTGCTACTCCAGTTTTGCTAGTTAAATAATTTAAATCTTACCTGACTGTTATATGAGTAAATGACTCCATATTTCTACCTCAGGGGTGTGTGCCCTATTCTGTTCACCCTCACTATGCCTGGGCTCACTTTGATCCTCTTCCCTATCCCCATTTCCCTACCACCTCCACTTCATCAAAACTTATGCTGCCCTTTACACCACCCCCATTATTTCTTCTCCAATCTACCCTTTTATAACATTAGCCTGTCAGATATAGTTTATTCAAACCTCACTTTCTTCACATTCACTCCACCCATTTCCTTAGTAGAATCCCTCTGACTCCTTCTCTTGTGGCCATCATCAATTACTCTTCAAGCCTTTCTTAATACTATAAATAACTTAACTCATCCCTCCCCATCTATACCAACAATTCCTCTCTTGCTTAAACCATGCTGCTTTCCAGTTGCCTTCCTTTAACTTACTTTTCCTCCTCTTCTCTCTCATCAAATCTCCACAAACCTCATCCTTTAAAAAACAAACCTTAACTGTTACTTTCTCCTCACCATATGATAATGTTTCCTCCAGCTTCTCTGCTATCTCTCTCAACTTATTTCTCATAGGTCCCTTCTACTATTCCAAAGATAAAATGTTCAATGCATACTTTCCCAATAAAAATTAAAGTCTTACCCATCTCTACAAAAAATTCCATCATAAAATAGACATTCCTTCTCCTTCATCCATCAGGATGTAACATACATCCAAATTCAGGGTTCTCTCCAGATTGCAGACCAAATGATTCATCCTAAAACTCTAAAACTGGTTACATTGCACTTTTGAAACATATGTAAAAAAGTCACTGACTTTTTTACCTGGATAGTTCTCTATTCCATGACATTTTGGGGTAAACTGAGACTAGTCTTAAAGCTAATTAAAAAGATGATAACATTCTTCTTTCTGACTGCAACATCATCTGTCAAGAATTGAACATATAAGAAAGGAGGAAGACTAGCCCATAACATCTCTACTGTAATCTCTTCAATACCATCCCAAAATTTACCAGTACCAAAAATCATATTTCATACCTAAAAGTAAATTATTCAAAAAGCTTATGCATCTCTGTATTTTATATCCCCCATACTTGATGAAATACTATTGTGGATATCAGATACAATTACCAATGAAAAAACCATCCTCAGTAACATTAATATTGACTGGCAGAATCATCCTCAATAACATTAATATTGACTGGCAGAATCATCCTCAATAACATTAATATTGACTGGCAGAATCATCCTCGATAACATTAATATTGACTGGCAGAACTTATCCTATTTCTGCTTACACAACTTATCAAAATACTAACCAGATATCATACAAATAGCAACCAGCAATTCATCCTTCACTGGATTCTGATCATAAACCCAAGTCATTTTACATCAGTAGGTACACTCCCAGATACCCTAAGTGACCACCTACCAGCTTATGCCCATAGAACTAATTCTCAATTAAGCAAGGAACATAAATTCAAAACTACTTATAATCTCTCAAAATTTAACCAACAATCTTTCATTGGCTCACTACAAGCAATGAACTGGTCATTCCTGAAAAATCTACCCCTAAATAAAGCAGCAGATCACTTCATTGCAGTGCTCGCAAGCATCCTTAATACCTTAGCCCTACAGCATAAAAAAACTATTAAAACCAACCATGCCCCTTGGCTCCATAATTCATGCAAACTCTTCATGAATGATAGAGAAGAACTATGGTATAAATGGCAAAAGAACAAAAATGACAACTGCTAACCTAGTGAAAAAATAGGTTACTAGAAACAAAAGAATATATTACCCACATTTACAAAGCAGCCAGAAAAATAACCCTGAACATTTCTTGTCTTCTTTATTCTCTTTACTTAACCTAGGAACATAAAGCGTCCCCAGTCCTTGCCCAGACACATCCCGTCTTCAAACAGCAACTAAATTCGACATGTACTTTATAAAACGTAGAGCTAATTTTACCTTAAAGTCCATTAATACACCCCCACTTCCCCTATACTTCTCCAACACTGCCCCTAGCATATTCCCTTTTCTACACTTACTTGACTGTTCTCTCACTATTACTCTCACACCTTACTCCACCCATTTTAATCCCAATAATTCCCCTGACTTTACCATTCAACGTGTTCCTATCACCCTTATAAAAAACTGCTACTTAAACTCAAATATTGCTCTACCTCTGAAGATCCCCCCCAAAAAAATACCTAAAACTAGCTGCAGTGGCCATAGTTTATGCAATCAGCATTCTTCTTAGTAGATTTATTACAGAGTGCAATGTCACCAACTTATGGAAACAGTCCCATATTTTCCCATTGCATAAAGGAGGTAATTCCACTGATATTTCAAACTTTTCTTCTATAGCAATCTTATCTCCCCTCTCAATACCCTAGACAAATGTATTCATAAACAATTTCTAAACTATTTCTTACAAAATAAACTACTTACCAAAACCCAACATGGCTTACAGAGCCCCAGATGTCCCATGTGGGAGAGAGAGGCCAATGTAATCTTATCAATCCTGGAGGGAGGGAAGCAACCTAGTCTCACTGCAATGACAAAATTAAGAACCTGGTGAGCTCCATGTTGCAAGTGCTATGCCATTTAGCCAGGAGGCTGTATGTGTATGGAAGCAAGCATGCACCTCCTGCACACACCATTGCAGACTTTACATGGCTTTTGAGTGGTGGTGTGAGCTAGGGCACATTCTATGGCAGCAGCATGACACTAAATGTTAGTCACATTGGGCTTGGGGGAGGACAAACCAGGTCCAGCAGACCTGGGGAAATAGAAAAGGACCTGAAGGCAGCTGTTAGTCAGCTGTGGACAGGTAAACAAATTAGAACATTTCTGGTTTTATTGTGTAGGTATGATGAAATATTAGTATTAATAAAATGCCAGAAATAGTAGATGATAGAAATGCAAGAGTTACATTAATTCTTTATCCTAATGATGATGTAAATTTTGTACAGACTAAAGACACCTCTGATTAGACTAGTGTCTTTATATTACTACATTCTCCTCATGCACTGGCAATAAAGACAATTTATAAGTAGAAAATTGTTTTCAGCAACAAATGATTCACTGATATTACAGGTGATTTTTTTTTAATTCTGGATTTCTAGATGTATCAAATATTTTGGAAAAATTGTGTAAATTAAAACAAAAATATTTTAGAAGCTGAGTACCTTAAAAACAGATTCTGCAAAATGCTTAGATTTAATCAATAAAAAAAATCTTTGGTTTGTTTGAGTGGATTAAATACATCTTTGTGCAGTAAAGTCATATTCATCTGCAAATCATACTATAGATGAGCATCTTGCCACCTGCACACGTTACACAGTCTTCTATGTGGGTAAAACCAGTAGAAGGTTCTCACAGTACAGGTATAAGCATCTTTGGCAATCAAGAATGAAAAAATAATCCCTGGGATTCATTAATGCTTACACTAAGTGTAAATCATTCCAAGTGAACAGACAACAGTGTAACTCATACCTTCTTCCTCCTAATTTTAGTTTTCCTACTGATATTTTGAAGCTTTAAATATTTTTTTCGACAAACATCTTTATTAAATTATATTATATGGCATAGGCAATGCTACATTTATATAAATGAAAAACAAACAAAATGACACCACTTTAGAGGAGGATTCATATAGGTTACCAAAAAGTGTAAACTACATATACGCTTAGTGTAATCTTTCAGAGTGACTAGAAAGTACAAAATATGTGGTAGGGATATTCCTGAATACAGATCATATATACTTAGTGCACACTTAATATAGGTGTTAATGAATCTGGCCCAGTGCCTTTACAGGCTCAATATAATGTGTGATAATTTCAAGAAAAGGGGACCTTTCTGCCTTTTTACTTAAAAAAACTGATTTGGCAAATCAAATTAGATGCATGTAGTAGTTCAGGATGGAATAAAAGTACAGTTACTAAATGCTTGTCAAGATTGAAACTTGTAAGGTAATCAGGCCCTATATTAATCCAATCACCCCTCGTGTTTAAGAAGGCTTTTAAAAGTTCCACACATTTTTTGCATTTTTACTAGTATCAAACAGATATTTAGTTAGTGAATTCAATGTCAAATAATTTAACTTGCATATAAATTTCTTGTAACTGTTTGTTGTATTTAACTCTGGAGAAATCTTGTTCATTGAGAGTTGAAAGTATTAAGTTGTATGAATAAGCAAGATCTTTGAAATGAGGACTTCAGTATTGCTTTTTTGGTTGTGTTCATTTTTTGCACTTAGATGTGCTTTATATATTCACTGTAATATGTTGTTATGCAAAAGACACTATTACTTTTGTTGTAGTTAGATAAAAGATGTTGCAAAGAGTGAGTTTCATGACAAAATGTCTACTACACTTGGATGGGAAGTAAAACTTATTTTCTTTCTTCTCATCAGGTCACCCTGACTACACCAGGTTTCTCAGTGTTTTTGTTTTAATGTATAGTTAAGTGCATTAGACAAATGCCTGGAGCCTGCCTCCAGACACTGGCCATCTCTTCCAAGTATGATCCAATAGCTCACCTCTACAGCATTTTATATATAATGTGAACAAAGCATCAACTATGTGCAACCCCTTACCAGATTTATACACAGTTGTCAAGAACGAAAGCAATATTCTCTGTAAGCATAAAGTGCTTTATGGGTAGGCTTAGAGGAAATACTATTGAGTGTTCTATGATCGGTTTGTATGTCTAACATAGAAATATTTATAGAACTCTGCACATCCACAAACAATACACAAAAGCATTGTCTCTGTTTGAGTGTGTTTTATCTGGGAAGTACTTATACCATTGCTCTGGTGCCATAAACAAGAGGTTGATCTAGCTGCAGTAGCACAGTTACAATATATGAATAACTAGCAACAGCTTGCAACATACCTGGCTTCATTGTATCAGTGTAGCATGTAGCAAAGAGTAGGGCCCTTAAGACCAAGAAACTTTTTCTTGCACCTTCTCCCATTGCAATAATGGGTCCTTTTCAAGTAAGTCCTTCAAAGTCATGGGCACACTGAGAGACTAGGTGTAACCTGGATAAATATCTCACCATAACTAAGGATCTCAAAGATTATTGTCAGTTTGATGCTCTATCTAGAAAAACAACTGATTTCACCTTTTCAGGATCAGGTTGAATACCTTCACTGATCAGAATATCATCCATCTATGTATTTGATATATGTCTTGGAAGGCTGTATCTTAATTTAATTTTAGGTTATGTTATCTTATCCAGTTAAGTATTTTTCAACACTCTCATGTCGTACTAATGTATGATCAGTGATGTTTTCAACATCTTCAAGACATTCGATAATATGTGCAGCGACTGGTACAAATACCTCTATTGCCATGGAATTCCAAATAGCATTCTCAGCACTCTTTAACTTACAAGTGGAGTATTACTGTACACAACCCCAAATTGTCCAAGTCAAGTAGAAACTTGCCAGAATCCATGTTTTTATAATCAACCAGTGAGAAATATTTAGCTGAATGCAACATGGAATACCCTTTATCATCTTTGATTGTTCCCTTAGGACTGATTTTTTTCAAATCTTGTCACCCAAAACATATATTGATCTAACCTGGTTTTAACAACTGTCACCATACGTTTTACCTACAGAGTCATTTCAATTTACTTTGCAATTATACTTATTTTCCCTATGTTTTCTGTCTCAGTGCTAAAGGAACCCTTACTGATGATTGGATAATTGGTAAAACTTGTGGGTTTATTTATATATTATTCTGACCCAGAATACAATCAAATTTTGTAAAGACTCAAACTCAATTGACTATGAGGGCTGTATGAGGACTAGCATACCCACTCGAAGACTTGAATTTTCAAAAGAAAAGATGTAATCAATACTGATAGGAATGTAGTAAAGTAGCTTCTCTCAGGCAGCATTATGCTAGTTTCAGTGCTGCTGGGAGCTTGAGAGCCATGAGTTTGAGATCTTAGTAATAGAACATACTGAGTTTTGTTTATTTTGGCATAGCAAATGTTACTGCATGAATGTTTAAACTGTTATATAAAAGAGTGGCTCTCTATGGAATTGGTACTCACTGAAAGTTCAAGGTCTTTAACAACAGTAAAAAGAACTGTACAATGGTAAGTGCAGTTCAGGGAGAAACACAAACTCTAAAACTGCAGTATCTCAATATGCCTTCTCTGATATACATCGATCTCAAAATTATTTATGTAAGTGACAGGGGTGTGGAGGGTCACAACCCTTAAACTGGGTAGGGCAGAGAAGGGCAACCCCCTTTAAAATGCAGTAGCAAGTTTTGAAATGTTCAGCTTTTTAAACAATCACAGTTAAATTTTCACTGTCAAGGCTGACAGTATTGTGTTTTGTAGTTCAAACAAGGAGCCCTGTGGGACTCTGTGAGACATTTCCTTCATGAGAATGTGATCAACTGGCTGCTAATGTTAATGTGACTGTAACTGAACACTGTGTAATCATTTCCTCATGACACCTGTTCGCAAGTCATTCTTTCTTGCTGTATTGAAACAATTTGAAGTAAAACATTGTGTTTTGTTTTTATAAACAAAATATAGCTCATTATAAGCCACTGGTGTTAGACCATGATCAGAATAAGTCATTAGCATAGCTTTAGTCTCCTTTTCAGTGCCCTTCAAAACCAAGTCTAAATACACTCTCTTGGGATGTTGTATTTTGTACCAGCAGCATACTTAAAACAACAGTATTATATTTCTTTCACTAGTGTCAAGAGAATCCAAAGCACACACAGATAGCAATGGCGTTTACAAACATTTTCTTCTGTGGCTCAAATGTATGTGTCAGTAACTGAACATCAAGAAATTTTATTTGCAGGGCTGTGGCCACATGACAAGTTGACTGCCAGTCTCTGAAATGATATGCAGTCAATGCAGAGGAACCACTTAGGTTGCTGAACATTTTACTATATGGGAAAAAGACACATGTTTACTGACATGCTGTACACCATCTTTATAAATATGAGGTGTAGTGGTACTGTTTTTATCAAGGCAGAATATTTGTGTCTGTGCTAGTAACATTTGCAGGAGGGGGTACAGCATAAGTCAGCCCACTATAATGCAGTGCCCTTTAAATGCCACATCCCTGCACATGCCTTCTATGTTGACAGCAGGCTGTATCATTACACTTTGCATTTAGAAGGGTAGTGTGTAGCATGTCTAGCAGATGAGATGTCATTTCTCTCATACTGATTAAATGTTTGGTGACTTCTGTGGTTTTTCTATATCAGAAACATGTCTTTAAAAGTGTAGTAGTCAGTATCCCCTGTTTACTGACTACAGCAGTCAATGAGTTGTCATAAAGTCAAAATGCTGGAATCCTTATTTGCATCAGTCACCTGCAAAAATGTTCTCTAATCTTCTTTTTATTTATACTCTTGAGCATTTTAGAGAAACAGTTAAGTAGAAGACAATGTCTGGATCCTGCATTTGTTGTTGGACAAGGCTTCTTCTAGTGTAGGTAAGCATGTTTTAAACAATATGGCATCTGTTCAACTGAATGCCTTTTATTTTTGTATCATCATGAAAGAGCACCTTACAAGGCCCTGTTATTGCCACATGGTTTGTACCATTTCTCACACTATACCATACCTTAACAGACCCTTTCTACTTATTTTAGTAGATTTTTGTTAGCTAATATTGCCGCTCTGTCTACATTCACAACTTTCTCAACAGTTCCCTTAGACTCTGAAAAAATGCTGTCCACTTTGTCAGTCTCTGTGCTGCAAACATTTTTTTCTCATAGCAATGAATCACACTGCCTTCATACTACTTTTAACAATAAACCTCAGTTCGGTCATAAATGCATCAACAGATTATTAAGGCCATTGATTTCCTTTAAAAAGTAAATGACAAATATATAGCAAATTATTTTAAGACTGATGCTTCTTTGTATGATTAAATGTATTAAGTACCATTATGGCATCTTCCCTATCAAGTTAAAATGTATCTATCTCGACATCCCTTCTTTACCTACTATGGCAAATGCAAAACTGAAAAGATAAAATAATTTCTAAAACCGCTGTTTCCAGTTTTCTGTCAAATTCTTCTTTAGAACTAAGGAAGCTGGCGGAATAAATAGAAGCAATGCCACCATAATGAAAGTACCTCCTTATTCAAAATAAAAATGGTGACTAACATTTGTTTTCTGAAAAATCAAAAACTAATTTGAATTCAAAAGGTATGTGGGTTATTTATTTGACAGACTTCATTTCTGCATCATTTGGTTGTATTATGGCTTATTCTGTCTGTTAATTTCTCCATTATCAAATTTGCTGTTTATTTTATATATTTTTACCACTAGGATGCCATTTTAAATTTTATAACTTCATACGTAAGTACTAGGCTAGCCTCTCTTGCAGGCCTTTTAAGCATAGTCAGTTTCCTTTTTTGTGCTCAAAATAACCTATCACATTTGGTTATAGAGTGGCCTTTCCCATACCATAGTTAATAATTATATATATATATTACCTCTAATGAGAATAACTGGATCACACAATAGATAATTTCAGAGGACCCATGCATGGGGTGAAGCATTTAGAAGCTGCCTCTATCCACCAGCAGTACAAGGGGAAGTCCTGGGATAAATTTTCTGTTTTTCATCCATAGATCTAAGTTGCACTTGACTATGAACAGGGATGAACTTTGTTTTATGTAGATGGGAGTCTGTTCCACAGCAACAGTATCCTCTGTGATATATACCTGTATCTCCAAACTGTTCTGTTGATGTTGCAGAAGGGATTTAGATCCCTATACTGAGTATTTCTGATGCAATTTCATTTGCTGATATGCAATAGCTCCATCAGTAATGGGTTGAAAGATCCTTATATGCCTGACACAGGTCACCTCTTAGCAAGCTGTAGGATACGAGTATAGTGACAGGGCTTTGAGACGGTCCATGTTGGACATGGTGTTCAGGCCTTGTATCCTTTAAGTAAGGTATCTCTGTGGGCATTCTAGTTATTGCACGTGTCTGGGCAGATACATGCCAAAGGATGCATTATATTCAATGAATGGTGTAATGAGGGCTGAGTACAGGGGGACAATGGCATCCCTATATCTAGACAAAATCCCTTTTGTTTATAAGTTGTACAATACAGAAGGATTTTCTTACAAAAATAAAAACATGTTGGACAAAAGTTAGGTCACTCTCCACATATCTTCCCAAATCGAGTCTAACTTTATTGTCAGTTATTTCGTTTTATTTATCATTTTCCTTTCATTTCATTAAGAGTTGTACTAGTTTTAAGTTTAAAATTTCACCTGGTGGACTATCAGTAGATTTTTTTTTACCTGGTGGACTAAAAGTATATTTTTCATTTCTTTTACCCTTTTTCTCGGTTTAACCTTCCATTGTATTGAGGATACATTCAGAATGCCTTTGACTACACTTCTTTCACCCTTTTTCTCAGTTTAATCTTCCGTTGTAGTAGAGACACATTCAGAGTGCCTTTGACTAAAATGCTTTGACATTTTCCATTGCGGCAGCCAGTAAAAGTTAAATCCACAGGTGATACTCAGTCCCAGTCTGACCCCTTCCAATGTGTGGACTTCTTTTAGGACTACCTGCATGTACTATACAGGTACAATGACAAAGATATACATCAGCCAGTCTGGATGCATCTGTACCATTTACTGTCATGACAACAGTAGGAAGAATCACAAGAGGCATTTGCAGGTTAGCCTTATGATTACTGCTGCTAACAGTGGCAGTTCTTACTTTATACAATATAACAGGGAACTTTAAACTGCTGCACCCCAAGACTCTTGGATTATTTAAATCAGTCAAACTTGATTTATTAATCCATCAAGGTATATGTTTATACAAATAGGTTTGGGTCTCAGCATGTCTACATATTGCAAAAAATCCATCAGTCAAGGTTTTTAAAATATGTTCTTCAATTAATGCCTGAAAAAGACATACTCTGTCACCTCAGAACTTGAACTTTATTTTAAATTACCTTATCCTTTCTCCCTTTTAATATGCAGACACAAAAGAGATAAAATAAACTTCTATTGATGAACACATTTTTTCTAATAGTTATTACTTTAGGGAGAAGAATTTCAATGTTACAAGCTCTAATGCTCTAGTCACTTTACGTGGTCTCCAGAATCCAACAATCCTAGGTATCATTCACCTTGATGGCTTATGTTATGGGTTGGTTCCTCCCCTAATTCATAATGAGAGAGGATTTCAGGTTACACAACTCTACAAGCACTGTACGACTGACCCCATATTTCCCAGAGGGTATAAGTTGCTGGCATACAACAGCAGTTATCATTCTACTCAACTGATGTTGGAAGACCAGGGCAGGCCCCTCTAGTCCACTTTCAGTAGAGAGGCCTTCAAGTCCAGTCTGAGCAGCCTGGAGGGCATCTGTGACCACCCCAGGTCAACATCTCCAGGGAAACCATTTTCCACCTGCTGAGAGTCAGATGTAGTGACTACTGGTGACCTTGTGCCCAAGCCATTGGTCATTGCAACCACAGTTGAGCATGACCACACCTCTTTCTCTTCCACAACTTTACCTACAGAAAGACAGCACAATAGTAGAAAAATGATTTCACACATTGGCTACAAATATAGTTGCAGTTGCAATGTGAACTCTGACAGATGTCACACACACATACCCCCACTGAGAGAATAAATGGTTTACTATCAAATTTTCTAATGTAACTCTGTCAACTGCACTTTTGTCGAACCAGAAAGTTGAACATGGCAATGTCGAACTCCAAAAGCCAACCTAGGAACGGGTTTTAACATGGGTCAAGATAGGTGTTCACTGCTATTGCTGAACTACAAACCTCGCCCCTATCTCGACCCATGTTAATACCCGTTCCTAGGTTGGCTTTTGGAGTTTGACATTGCCGTGTTTGACTTTCTGGTTCGACAAAAGTGCAGTTGACAGAGTTACATTTTAAAATTTGATAGTAAACTGAATAAACATATCCACATTCTGAGGCACCGAATGATTTTCAGTTGTCACACTTCTGCAACTAGAAAATAAAGTATGCATTCCTAAATATATGTGTAAAGCAGTTAACACAGCAGAAAATAATATTTCAGAAAAAAATATTGTACAGTACAATCCAGGCTCTGTCTTCTGAACCTCTGTTTCCTTCAAAGAATACAGGTCAGGGTGGTGTTGCTTCAGATCACTGAATTCACGTTGACACTGCTTATTAGAAAGGATGATGCCAGTGGCATTACTTACTATCCCAGCAAGCTCATCCAAGCATCCGTCTTTGCCAATGGGCAATGATATACAGCCAGAAGGCACTCCATAAAGTTTCTGTGTAGGAAGAACAAGAAAATCTTGCTCCCCCTGACAAACCACACTGCATCTCTAGATTCCACTGAACCATAGGTAGTTATGTACACTCATTCAGGTCCACTCTAAAGCCAAATGATAGTCTCTTGCACACAGACACATGTTTGTGAATAAAGCCATACAACATAGCAGTGAACCATAGTGCTATTGTCTGACTTTAGTTCTGCACTGTGATGTTACAGGCATAGACGTCATATGCTCATGCATGCTTGTCATGCACTTTGTGGTCATTGTGACATGCATGGCTAGTGCCAAATGTTTGCGAAGTTCAATGTACTGTGGTAGAAACTCACGGGTAGTGACAGTAACTAGCTTCATGAGAATAGCCCCCCACTAATTGGCATTTGATAGAATAATATGAAGCACCAGCACCATTTCAGACCATACTACTTAGAAACTCACAGCTGTAAAATACAGGAATTCCAGTAAAGATGTGCTAGTTTGCACATATATTTCACTGCATCAGTGTAATGAACTCAGCCCATATATATTGTTCTCATACTTGCAAATTGTAAAGGCCTCATCTTTTTGATTTTTACTTCTTTCTTCTTCTCTTCCCCCGTATATTGTACTGCATATTATATTATGTGTTCTTTATTGCATTGTACAATTCCTGTGGTCTAGGTCATGATGACAAGGGTCCTCAGACATGTCCACATAACCAGTTAACAAATTGAAATCAATAAATAAATAAATATTCTTGGATCTTCAAAGAGTTATAAGTCCTTCCTTGGTAAGTACCTCAGCAAGAACAGTAAACCCTGTGATAAATGTAACTGACAGTGAGGCAGATGATGCGCTGTATGTGTAATTGCAAACCCATGACATTGGCATGGCACTGTACAATATGCCTGCTTCTATGAGGAGGGGTAAACTATATGTATTAGAAGCATCGGGAAGAGCATGCTTATGGGGTATGGAGTTCCAGGGCCCTATGTTGAAACATGCCAGCAGTATGTAAATGGGAGAAGTGGATGTGCATAGCACCAACTATAGCTGATAACGAGGTGCATAAAGGGGGAGGCTGTGTGTTCATGACAATCAAACCTCATACAGAACATCAGGGTGGGCATGCATGACCTCCTAATTCAACCATTTCCCTGTAAAATACTTCATCAAGATGCTAGCACCACCAGCCAATACAGTGGACAACACTAGGGGATATACTGTAGCAGTTTCACAGAGCTACTGGAGGATACGATCCCTAACGTCCAACACCATGACAGAGTATATAGCTACAATGTTTATCTGTCATCACCCTACATCATCTCACTGCATTACAGGTGCCTGTCACTGTGTTCCCACTAACTTTGCAAATGATGTTGACTTCACTCAGACGAACCTGTAACCTGTACAGGAATGATGATGATGTTTGATGCACAGCGTGGACAGTCCATCCACTGACTTGCATAGCCTAGATTCTGATGCATGTGTCATTTATTAGTTTCTGTTTGTTTATTTACCCATATTTCCTGACAAGACACCACCTCTTTGCAAGAGTGACAATGTGTTGCACCCATCTCTGCTTTATCTGTGGTACTGCTATTGTTGTGTGTTCCTCCCCAACTATCCACCTTCCACTTCTGTTGCTACTAAAACTGGTATAGTACGCCCTGCAAAATGATTTACCTGCTGCTCCATCTGTTGGCATGGTGCCATATTGGAAAGCATAGAACACACAAGAATAATCTTGCTGCAGATTTCTGGACTGTACTGTAGTGCGCCTCTTGATGTGTGTAGACAATGGAAGCATGCCTTCAATAGGCCAAATAGAGGCTCCGGTGCAGTTCTGACTTCTGCATGGACTGCTTTATAAGCTATTTCTTGCATGGCTGGGAAATATAGATCAAGGTCATCAACCAGGTCTCTGGGGCATATTAAGAATCACCTGCAAAATGCAGCAAACATATGTTGTCTACTCCCAGCTTGCATTATACTTATGTGTGCAAACCTGTCTATCTAGCATGTGTGTACACTTACCACCAAATGACCACAATGTGAAATCCACTTGCAGAAATCTTTGGTATAGATCAGGCTTGCATCATGTATGTTTGATTCATCTGCAATGTCTAGGTTGTGCACATACATATTATAAATAATGCACTGAGCATTACAGACTATACATTATCACCATGATGTTACATGATGTATCCACAAACATGTGTCCGTGTACACAAGACTATCATTTGGCTCTTGTGCAAGCATAGTTGTGTACATGTCTACTTCAGGCACAGCAGAATGCAGTTCAATGAGTGGAAGCTTATTCAATTCATGTATCACAAGCTCTCTGTACTAGGTGTTGTCTAAATAGCAATGTGCATGCAATCTATGGCTCCCAGGACCTCAGGGAAATGAGCTATTTTGTAAAATCCCCACACACTAATGGTTCTCTCTTCTTTTGTGCTGAGGAACCAGAAACGATCTTCCATACTCTCTAGTACAATACTGAAGAATGAGTTTAGGATTTGTGAATTTGATACCTGTGATATCCTTAATGTGCTCCCATTAGGTTGTTGAAAGATCCTTGCAGTTAAGATGCATGCAGATACTCATACTTTTAGTACCCACAAGGTTGGACATAGAATTTATCTTCCTAATTTCCACTTGTAGCTGACAAGGTTCATCTAGATACCTAACAGTCTTCCTGTCCATATGGAAATGGTCCATATTCTGTTGGTGTCTCAGCTGGTAATATGTCAGGTACTGTCTATACCTCCTGCATTGGCAGTAATGGCTCCAACACACAACATTACAAGCATTGGTTCCAATGGCAGCTGATAACACATGCTGCTAAGCTATTGATGCTAGTGCTGGCATTACTTTCTCCAGATATATCATGAATGATGGTGTTCACACTTGGTATACACCAAGGAGCAGCATGCCCATTGTATACATTTTTGAATCAGTCCTCAGTTTTGGTTTTCATCATTTTCATACTCTGTGTGTCTCATTCACATGTAGAGTGTGACTATGCTGTCTGTGTCATAGACTCACCCACACCCAGTTAATTGTCACCAACCCTTCTGATTTGTGGTGCACATTGGGGTAGACATTCAGAAATCCTAGATATAATTTGTTAACTTTGACAATTACTGATAAAGAACACTCTCATGGTCTGCCTTTAGAGAAATATAATTGCCAGACATAGTTTTGACAATGTAAATGCCTCAATGAAATGTTATGTGCCAGGATCATGCTTATATTTCTGCACAATTTCTTGAGGACCCTAGCTCACTCTCTTCATTGATGGATAAGCCATCATATCCTCGGACCCCTTAACAATCTGGTATACCTGGTGCAAAGGTACATTAATGGAGATGACTATTACATTCTTCTGTGAGGTGAAGGAAGTATAGTCAGACACACACATGTAGCAGCTGCAGGCAGATTTGCTATCCGTGGATATTTTTATATTAACTTGATTTGTAGATGGCATTCTATAGTCAGAATTTTATATTCACTAATGGCTGTGGATTAGCCAGTCTTACAATATAGTGGGATAAATTCCGGACTATAGCTAAACTGACTAGGTTCCATTAGTTGTTTGAATGTTGGAGGTGCTGGCCTGGGAAGTGAGTAGTCACAGGGTGTAGCCTACTTAACTTATTCTGTGGAGGGGCTGTAGGAACACACATGTCTGAGAGATGTGTTATCACAGACAGAAGGCATATCCTATCCCTGAATGACCATTGCCTGCAGTCATGTAATGAAATTCCCAGTGCATTAAGCCTAGAAGACTTTGCAGCAAAAGGCACTAGTATGTCTGTTTTAATAACATAATAAAGTGTTGATTTCTTGGGCTTCAGTTGTTACCATTGTGAGGAATTTTAGGGTTCCCACTGAAGCCTGTATAACCAACAGCTAATCATAGGATGACAGCCCCATCCATGTCTACTTCCCTTTCTGTTTGTGTATGACAGCCCCATCCATGTCCACTTCCCTTTCTTTTTGTGTATGACAGCCCCATCCATGTCCACTTCCCTTTCTTTTTGTGTATGACAGCCCCATCCATGTCCACTTCCCTTTCTTTTTGTGTATGACAGCCCCATCCATGTCCACTTCCCTTTCTTTTTGTACAGCACTCATTGCAAACAGCAGAAAGGCTGCCCCCTTCTGGATAAATAAAGGTACAAATAAACTGCCTTACCAGTGCCTTCTTTGCTTTGTTTATAAATGAAGGTACCTCATGAAGGGATACATCCAGGGTAGGCCTCAAAATTTAGTGTCACTAAGGAGAATGGATTACTGGGACATGTGCATGGTCCAAGTTTAGCAATCACTGGTCTCACTAAAGAAAGGTTATATTATATCAAAATATGGCACCCTACACCATATTACTGAAGAAGTAAGTAAAAATAAATAAATAATATCTGTGGTGAAATTCTAACTCTTAAAAATCAGTTGTAAAACCAAATGGTCATATCATTCTAAAATTGTGATAGAGAACGAGAATAATTTGTTCATTCAAGACAACTTCCAGGTATGATTTACCTGGAAATAAGACTAAAATTAATTTGGACATCTGACATGAACTTGAACATATGACTACAAACTGTCATATGAATGTTGAACATATTCAAAATAAAACAGGTAGCTGTGGAGAACCCCATTAATTTCTGACTGTGGAGATGAATCTGCTAATGTTGATAGTTATATGGCACTGCTTTAGAATATGACACAATGGTAAATGGAGAAAAAACTGGTGTTATTGCTAAATTGAGGGATTATGGCAACTCAAGTAAACATGTCCCTGATAACAAAGGGAACAGCATAAGGCAATTAAGACTTATTAGTTTGGTTGTGACAAAAATGGGATTACCCCTCTGCTATAATAGACTGAGATACACTTCAATGAATCTTAAAGCATTACGCCTGCAAGTATAAAGTCTGCTACATGAAAGTTATGTATTTACCATAATGATGGATCCATGTTGTCTGTTTCCATCATTCCTCAGCTGATGGATCTCAAATCTGACCTTGAATCCAACTTCGGCCATTTTCTTTCAGGCTTTAGGATCCATAGCTCAGGCTCCTCCTCTTACACATAATCCCCTCCTTTCCCAAACATTATCTCAGACTGAGTGTGTCCCTGAATCTTATAAAAATAAATGTATAGACTATAAATATGTATTACTAGAACTCTACAGCACAGAGCAAAGGAAAAATATGCACTGGAGTTGCAAGAGTTTGTAATGTTGTACCAATGGTAGCTATACAGTCATACCAGAAGCCAAGGGAAGAAAAACTTTTCATGAGATGAAAAAAAGGGAAGGAGGTAGGAAAGTTGTAGAAGGATGGAAACAGAAAACACAGACCTATCGCTATAGTAAGTAGATAACTTTCATGTCTGATGCTGTCTTTTCCATCCATTCCACAACTAATGGGGTAGAGTACCCAGCTACTTAGTTCCAGGGGTGTTCTTATGGAAGGATGTTTCTGAAGACGGCAGAACCATACGCTGCTCTATCTCTTGAAAGCAAATCCAATTTGTAATGGGAAATTATGGTATTAACATTAGGCCAGGTAGCAGTAGCACAAATGTTATCAGCTGAAGCCATAGAAAAGAAGGCTGAAGAAGTGGATGCAGGTCAAGCTGAGTGTGCTTTTGATGGTCATGCTAGAGTCAAGCATTTTTGCTTGTAAATATGGGGGATACAGCCAGTCAACCACCTAGCTAAGGTAACCTTTGACATGCCTTGACCCATCTTGGTCCTAGAACATGAAACAAATAATTGATCTAATTTCCTAAAGGCATTGGTTTGACAATGGTAGAAATGTAATTGTTTGTTTACGTCCAACAAATGTATCATGTTTTTTTCTTTATTTGAAAAATTTGGAAAGAAGACTGGAAGACTAATATTCTGATTGAGTGAAGACTGTGAAGCTACTTTAGGCAAAAAAGAAGGATTGGTACATAAAGTAACCCTGTCCTTGTGGAAAATAATGCAAGGACATTTCAAAGATAGAGCTTGGAGGTCTGACACCCTTCTGGCTGAAATAATTGCCACCAGGAAAAGGGTTTTCCAGGTCATAAATTTTAGGCACACCTTGGCAGCAGGTTCAAAATAAGCTTGGGACAAGACAGTCAAGTCCCAAAGGAGAATTGGGGTCCATAAGTGGAGGTTTGACAAGAACGGTACCTCTGAGAAAGACTACACAATATGAATGAGGCTAAAAAAGTGTGGTTCTCTCCCACATGAAAATTTGAAACAGCCATTAACGGAACCTTAACAGTAGAATAACTAGCTCCGTCATGGAAAGTGGAAGCAAGGAATTCCAACACTGTTCATACAGGGGTAGAAAAATTATCTCAATTTCTTTCTGAAGCACAGATGGAAAATCTTTTTCATTTACTTTTGTAAGCCTTCCTAGTGGATGGTATCTGAGAAGCGGTAAGAATGTGGACCACTTGGAATGAAAGCCCGGACTGACTAGACATCAATGGAAGTGCAGAAACCATGTGGTTTGCTTTAGGGCTCAAATAATCAGATGAGGAACTCCAGATAGGTGAGACAGAATATTTGGATTCAGATCCAGCACCCAAGATGGGTGTACCAAATGAGACCAGAGGTAGGGAAACCATACCTGTTGAAGCCAAAAGGGGCAATGCGGGTGACCTTTATCTTCCATAGTAATGCTTTCTGTAAAAATTTTAGAATTAAGGGAGTTGGTAGGAAGGAGTATTGGTGACCAGTTCAGAGCATCTCTCAGGAACTCCCCCTGCAGGGGGGTCAGAATAAAGAACCTGTTGCACTGGCAATTAATGGGAGAAGTGAAAAGAAGTGAAAAAATTACAGTATGGCTGGAGCTTATTTACAAAAGATTTGTGTTGCCACTGTTTGGTTGAGAGACCACTCATGAGGTAGCAGAACAGATCTGCTCAGCTCATTCACTATAATGTTAGCTAGTCTTCCTCAGAATGTGTGTTGCCATCAGAAAGCAGTTGGAATATATCATCCGCTGCCACAATCTCATCACTTCTTGACACAACATGTAGGAGCATGTTCCCCCTTGTTTGTTGATATACCAGACTGCTCTTAACAGAAATCACCCCTAGAAGAAAGACATCCTGGAAAGCCTGCAGTGTTAGGTGGACTGCCCTCATCTCTAAGACATTGATGTGAAGACCATATACCTTGGATCATCTTTCTCAGGTAATGGTCCCCCCACAACCCTAGTTGAGATTCATCCATGGTCACTATGGCTTTGGGAGAGGGAGGAGCAAAAGGAGCAACCTGAAAACACATCTGCAGATTGAATTCACCAATTTACATGATTTCTGCAGATCCTTGTTAAGCACATAGGAAAGGTCATTGGGTGGAATATGATGGATCATTAGATCACAGTGTCTACTGTAACACTCTCAGATAATATCTTACAATGGGTACCAAAGTAATGGAGGCTGCCATCTATCCTGGAATTTGAAGGACTATTCTGGTAGGTGTGGTCTAATAGGAAATAAGCTGTTGAGCCTGATTCCATAGGGTCAGTAACATGTTCTCTAATATCTTTGCAATTTGAATAGCTGCATTGAAATGAATGCAGGAATATGAATTGCAGGACTTGTACTGGGAAAGACCAAAATTTGTTTTTGTTCACTGTAATTCTCAGATTAGAGCAAAGGTGAAGCAAGTAATTTCTGTCCTGGATTAGCAGAGAACTGGTAGGAGCGGTAAGGAGCTAGTCATATATGTACAGGATCAACTGAAATCCTTACAGCCAGAGATGCACTAGAACCACTTCCATGCATTTGATAAACACTAGGATGACTGTGGTGAGACAAAAGGGAGGATTCTAAACTGGAAATGACTAGCTCTCAGCTGGAAGTGAAGGAATCTCCTGGAGCATCTGTCCATTTTGATGTGGTAGTACACATTCTGGAGGTCTATTTTGCACATTCAGTCATCTTTCCTCAGTAGAGGGAGGCTAGACTGTACCATGGCCATCTGAAACGTTGTGTGTTTGACAAAATGGTTCAAGAGGTTGCTGCCCAGAGATTGGCCCTAGGACCCCCTTCTTTTTTAGCACTAAAAAGAATCTGGAATAAGTTCCAAGCCCTTGCTGACCTGGTGGGACTTTTGGATAAATTGCTTGTCTAGCACCTTTTTTATTTCTAATGCCGATACTTTTCTTTGAGAAGGGGGTGAGTTGGGAAGTTTCTTTCTTAGTGGGGTGAATATAGAAAGGGAATGAAATAGCATCTGAAAATAATTGTTTGCACCCAGACATCTTTGATGATGGGCTTCCAGGCTTCTGGGTGCACAGGCAAATACTCATTGGCTGCCTCCAGAATACATCAGTCAGACACTATTCAGGGGGAGTTGGAAAGGTCTCTCAAAGAAGGAAGCACTGAGGCCTTGATTCTACTGGCCTCCTCTGCCATGAGGATGATGTCTACTGTTAGAATATCCCCCATCTCAGGGGACTCTATCTCCAGAGGAATCATGCGAAAATCCTTGTGATTTCCCAAATCACAGTTTCTTAGCCCCTTTCTGGTTTTTAGAGAAGGTCCTTTGGGGGGGGGGGTGGAGAACAATATGAGTACATCAGAAAGAATTTTTCCGTACTGTTTGCTCTTGAAGAGTGTGTCTTTGGCCTTGGGGCTCAGCAAAGTGGACCCATTAGACTGGGCATTGATAAACAACTTCTTAAAGGGCTTCATGAAATAACACAAGCACATCCAGGCATGCCTCCTTATCTTAATGCCTGTTCCTGTAGCTCTCAAAACACCTTCCATTGCATTGGATATAAGATGCATGGAGGCATTAAACATGGACTGAAGGGTGGCCAGCTGAAAATTCACTGTTTTTTAGTCTTCTGCAAACATGGATCCAGAAAGAGACTTGGAAAATTTTCTTGCTCAAGTCTCTTTGGAACCTAGTCATGTTTGACAGATAGTTCAGTGGCCATTGTGCAAAGATAGCTGAAGCATAAACTTTTCAAAGCCATTGATTCTTAGTTAGGGGATGGACAGAAGTGCTTTCTTCTGCAAACTCTTTTTTAGTGACTGCCACTATGAGCATAGCATCCACTGCTGGGCCTTTGATCCAATGAGAACTGACTTTGGGGACCACAAGGTATTTGTAAGGTTTCCTGGGGAATGGCTCAATAATGTCTGGTTCCTTCCATGCACAGTGAGATCATCCAACATGGAGTAGCTAAGGTGGAACCAAAAGCTTCAAGAAACACAGTTTCCTCCTGGCAACGGGCTACAGAAGACCAGTCTGTTTTCTGTCTCAGTAACTCGAGGATCACAATGAATGAGACATCCTTAAGAGCTGATCTGGGAGACCTATCACCTTCATTGAAATACATGAAGGACTCCTGAGGAAGTCAATGTGTCTCCTCTTACATGTATATTTCTGAGAAGCTTTTGTGTGGGAAAGCTCTGGAGAGGTCTCAGAAGCCTGGAGGGATCGTGAATGATGACTTTCTCTAGGCTAGTGTGTAGCTGGCTGTCCTGATGGGATTGACTGTGCAGGATCAGAAACCAGGGCTATCAGTTGCTGAGTGAGTGGAGATGAGGGGGTAAAGATATCCACTCTCCAGCATTATAGAGAGCTCTCACCACTGCATAAAAGGTAAACATTGAGGAAAACCCAAAACTACTCTGGTAGAAGCCATAACTCCCACACCAGCATGGCCAAGGGCATCACCATGGCTGTGCTCCAAGACTGAAGCTGGAGCCAAGCTATCTAACATAGCCAGTCTGAGAGGAAAGGAAGGATTGAATGCCTATCCCCAGACTTGATGACAAAGCTTTGGCTCTGAGATCATTCCAGCTCTGAAGAAATCAGAGGTGGATGTGTCAGAGAAGATGCTGGAGTAGAAGCAGGACACAACCTCAGATTTGACAAGGACAATCTTGAAGAGTTCGGCTCGAATAATCTCAAACCCAAATGTCTGACTGGGGTAGAAATAGCCATAGTTAAGGTAGATGGTCCAAATCTTATGGGTCGGATGGGAGGCAGAGACAGGAGAACTCCCACCTGAATTATTTAGGTCCAGAGGAACTTCCTCATGATTATATCTACAACAGTTTCAATCAAGCTTTTGCCAGACCTGATGGACCTCAATGATGACAATGTGAAATGTAGTCTTGAGGATCTCTGTAAAGGTCTCCCCTGCAAGAAAGATGAACACAGCCTGGGAGAGATAGGATTAGGGGAAAACCCTCATCTCCAGAAGTGTGTATGTGGGGTCTTGGGTCAAACTGTAATTGGATCCAAAAGATCAGTCAGATTTGGAAGGTTCTGCTGCTGGGGCTGAAGACATAATGAATGACAAAGAATGATCAAGGGATCAATTCTTCATCTTCATGCCCTTGTCTTTGGGCCTATCATTCTTTTTCACCTTGTGCTTCTTCAAGGACTTCCTACTTGAGAGTGAAGCTCCAGACATATATTTTGAAGAATCATAGGGATTAAGACTCTAAGTATCAGTTTATTTTGATGCTCAGTCATGGTTCAATGACTGAAAACCATGCAAATTGGGCAATTGTCATTAAATGAGCTGCTCCCAAATAGTGCACACATTTAGAATGAGATTCAGAGGTTGGCAACTTGTGGCTACAAGCCACATATCTCTTAAATCCTGTAGGCATTTCTGACATAGCCCCATAAAGAAACACACAAAAAAACATACCAACAATGGTAGCTAAGTAATGCACCTAGAAAAAAGGGAAAAGGTATAAGCTAGGAAATGAATACCAACAATGGCACCAAAGCATACCAGACAAAAACTAGTAAAGCAGTAGGTGGAAAAAGGCTTAGGCAAGAGACTTTTTTCAAACAAGAAAAAACAAGGTTAAAGGAAGGCATTATAAAAGGAAAGAAGAGACTGACTATCAAGAAGAAACAGTCTAAGTATTACAGAAAAATATTTCAGTCATCTAAATATCAAAAAAAATCACACTGGCCTGAACCACAAATCATGTCCTAACCCTAAGAGTGGCAAACAAGGTCTGATGTAATTTTGGGGGAGAAGAGGGGATTGTGTGTAAGGGGAGGAACCTGAGCTATGAATCCTAAAGTCTGAAAAGTAGCTGAAGTTGGATCCAAGGTTGGATCCAAAATCCCTCAATTGAGGAATGGTCAGAAAAGATAACATCAGATCTGAAGTTTAAATGGAGGAAGACTTTGCTTCCTTTATATGTCTGCATTTATTAATAACAGGAAGCCAAGAATCCACACAGGGTAGAGCTATTTTTTAATAACGCATTTATGTATTTATTTATTTAGCTTTTTCAAAAAGAAGTAATAGAAATTCAAAATGGTAATGTGATAGTGACCATTCTACCTTGTTAGTGGAGAATAACCAAAGTCAGAATGAAATTGCAACCGGTGATATTTCCGAAGCAGATAGTGACATGCATGATTGCATTGCAGTCCTATAAAATGTAAAAGTTCACAATGAGGGCATCCATTAAGCATGCTTTTCCTTCCTTTAAAATATCACGTGTAACCATGGCAAGATTAAACAGAATATATTTAATTTGTGTACTTGGGAAACCATGAAGCTATACAGCTGATCAGTTATGAACAGAACAAATCAAGCAAAAGATGTAAAATTCTGAGTATTTCTTTTCAAAACTGATAAGGATTCCATAAATGCTGGATACAGTATTGACCAGTGTGTGAATATTGTAGAACTAGACTTGCACATATTTCATGCATCACTCATTTCAAGGTCATACTTCATGGATCCTAGGCATAGAGAGAGGGAATGCTTAAAACATCCATCTTTACGTGATGGACCAAAACATTCATTTTGAGTTAGTTCATGTCATGTGCTAATGCTATCAAATCATCAAGTCTGTATTCTAGGGCAATAGGTTATTTAGTGGCAATGGCTTATAATGGGAATCTGCAGGTTGGAGTCAACATCACACATGTATGCAGTGATATACTATGAGTGACCTGAAAAATAACTTGGTTGTTCAAAAACTTTCCCAGTGAATGTCACTAGTTTTTTACTGGCCATTGTCTAACTTTGTTTTTTTGCTCTTAATGTTTAGTCATTAGGCTTTTCTTATCTTTTATTGTGTAGGAATGATCAGCTATTGAAGAGGTTTACTTAACTGGTCAATTTAAAATGTACACTCTTGCAGAATGATCCAAGAATGCTGTTTTTTTTCTGAAACATTGACTTCCCATGCCCCTATAAAAATAATGGGCTTTTGTCGTTTTTGCAGTATATTCTCAATTTGCTTTCTAGAAATAATTCAAAGCAGGCATTATAAGTTAGTTTTGAATAAAAATGCATTCTCACTCATTCTTTAACATCCACAGCACTGATACAACAGCAGGCAATAAAGCATTACATTTCTTAACATTGCTCAGATGCTTGAAATATATGCAGCTGTTGAAAATGGAGAATATGCAGATAAGCCATCTCACTAATAGAGTTTCTTTCCTTCTTTCCTCTTTCATATGCAGTTGTATTATTGTATTATTTATTTTTTTATTTTAGACTTGCATGTATATGTGCTGCTCCTTTTTCTTCACTGTCACGTTTATATTTTAGCTTATATGCAGATAATGGCTCTGACGCACCACCTTCTGCGATAATGAAAATTCATTGGCATATGATATATGAGTTGTTCCTCTGTATAAAAATAAAATATTTCACTTTGATCATAGTATTTCAAAATTAGATCTTTAAAATCTTCTCACCCATCTACAAAGAATTAATCACTCACAGTGTAATTTACCTTTCTTTTATGCTTTCTGCTTTTTCCCTCTATAAGCTTCAGAGGTTCATTTAAAACTGTTAAAGGCAGTCTTAACTTCATTATAACTCAAGACAGTCAGCATCTGAAGTTTTAGACAAAATATGCATTGCCTTTCCCATGAGAAGAGTTAAAAAACCTCACCTGTTGCCCTTGATCAGTTTGAGTTTGATTTTGATTACCCATCCTCTCAAATGCATGAATAAAACTCTAAAAATCAACCTCTTCTTTATACACAGGAAAGAATTTTGCACTGACTTTCGCATCTAGGCTTGAGCTCTGTTACCCACATGCTTATGGTTCAAGTTCAGCATTTCCTTCTCATTTTGGCACTGCTTTGCTCTTACATATCACTTCCTCTCCCTCTCTTGTGACTCAAACTGTTTCATTCCCTCTCAGCTGTCTCAACTACAAGGCAGTTTCAATTCCAGCTCTCTAATTCCAGGTGGGTCCTGAGATTACTTGGTGATAGGCTGAGTTTCTTTCTGGCATGGTCTGCATCCACTCTACCTTGTTCTCCATTTTCAGCACACCCAAAGCTACAAGTACTTTCATGTCCCCCATGGATATACTGACATATGAAATTATTTTCCGTTTGCATCACTCAGTTGTTACTTTGACATTTTTCCATATTCTGCATTGCTCATTTTTGACCAGTTCCTAACTATCCTGACTAAGGACTAAAACAAATGCTGTACAATTAATAATGCTGTATATCTGCTGTGTGGCTACATAGGACTTTAAATATTATGTTTTATTGGTTATGCAAGTCCAATTTACATGATCCAATGGCTGACTACAATTTTATAAATGGCGAACACGGATATAATACCACCACTTAAACCAATTCATTTATGACCAATATGTGTATAAATCCTAGCTATTACTGCTAATAATTAATATTTGACTGACAGAGTCTGCAAACTTTTAGAGTGCTATTCCCCTGCCATCAACACTGGAATGTGTAATGGAGCTAGTAGCATACAGTTTGACTATCATCATTAGTATTTGTTAACATCCATAGCTTATACCTACCTCACCCAAATAAGCTTTACACTGTGCATCTACTGGCCAGAGTCATAACTACTGCATTCCCCAGGAATTCACAATCCTCCGACCAAACGCAATGCCTTCCAGTGCTTTCTTACTAACAATAATTGAAACTTGACCAGACATACACACGATCACAGACACACACACACACACACACACACACACACACACACACACACACACACACACACACACACATACACACGCACACACACTCATAATTTTCCTAATGAGGTGAATGGTGACCCTCTAGCACCAATTCTCTCCTTCCCAAGTTTTAACATATGCTGTTACCAGTTAGTCAATATTAACAAAGGGTTACTCTTGCCATTATAATTAGGAAACCTAAATATTTAAAAAGAAGCAGTAAGCTTGGGCAGTCACCTTTCAAGGAGGGATAACACATAGTTTGGTACATAAGTAAAATCCATAAACCCTTAAGCTAATAAATAAACTATCAGCAAAAATCTAAATTTTAATAATATATATACGTTTACATATTTTCTTTCCAAATATCTATACAAATAGTAAAAGGCTTGTACAAGCCATCAAAAATAAAACATTCAAAAACAGAGAAGATGGTTAGGAAAAATTATCTAATATCTAAACTAGGAACAACCTACTTCCATCTAATGAATTACTCCACATTTACTGCTTCTGGCATTTCAGTACAAAATGGAGGTTCAGAGTTTTTACAGGTAGTATAGCTTACGCTCTAACTCCTAGGCTATACTCCAACATGTGAAGCAATAATTCCTGCAGCCTTTGTAAATATGTTACTCTTTAAATTAAAAGCCAGTGTCTCTATTTATAATTTCCAAACAGGGTTTCCTGAGAGTTTAGAATTTTAAAATATATTATTTCATGTTTACTCAGTTACACATGTCTGAGGAGGGGGACAGTCTTACAACCTAATGTCAAATTAAGCATCATCTACTGACCTGCCATTAATCTTCAAGCAGCAAACTATTCAGTAGTGCAGACTGTCAAAAAGCAAGTTTACATCCCTAAGCTGCTGTAGCTTTACAACAAATGCATTTTTATACTATTTTATTCATTTTCATTCAGATATCATACTTTTTCTTAAAAGGCAAGTAGTATACAATGTTTTTCACCTTTATCAATATAGCATAGCTTTAAAATCCCTAAACAAACCCCATATTGCTTACATAATTTCCTTAGATTGACGATTAATTAACAGCAATGTTTAGATTCTCATAGTATGTCTGAATATGCTTAATAACAGCACTGTACATAGTGGGCAATGATGTCATATCTGGGACAGTCCTGCAATGCCCATATGTCAAATCAGGGATAATTTGTATAGGTTTGTAGAAGTGTTTTTATTGCACAATAAATTGTCTGTTGATCCTAGGCACACAAGTCAGATACTTCTATGGTGAAATGCACAATTATATCACTTCCACTCATGATATCATTGAGACCAGAAATTCTATAACATAAGTTCATCAGTGAAGATTTAACCCTTTTGACTTGTAGCATATATCATATTGTCATAGACAGTGGTAGCACAAAATTCATAAAATGTATCCCTGTTAACATTTTCACTAGTTCAGAAGGGGTGAAATATTCCTAAATAACAGCTCCACTGGTGCTAAAGGCATTGTTTTTTTTTCATATTTATCTACTGATTGATTGACTGATACATTCATGTTTTATGCATTTAATTGTTTTGCACTGTATTTTTATGTTGTTTTGAATAGTCCTGAAATAGGAAGTCTGTTTTAACTGTGAATGCTGTATTTGTTAGCTGCTGTAAGAGTCATCAAAGCTTAATAACAACTCCAGGATCCAGTAAAATAAAAAAGAAATGGCAGTGTCAGCACAGACAATGAAGCAGCCATTTGTATACAGCAACGCTCTTGGCATGGGCTGAGAACAAGGACCTTACTTGAAGAGGGACAATTTTTCTTTTCCTGAACAAAACTCAGTGCTAACAATGAAGAGCAGCCACAGAGTAGAAAGAATATCAGATGAGGATACTTGTGTCCCTCTATAAAAATGTGAACTCAGTATGTTTAGTTGTTATAAGATACCCATTTTTTAAGTGTTAAGCCCTCTAAGCTTCAGGGATTCTGAATAGATTACATAGCTTTTCTTACCTTTATACAAGGAAAATTAAAATATAAAGGGGAATATACTGTATATATGCTGGGTAAGAGAAAAAGACTTGAAAGGCAATCCTAAGAAAAGTGACTGTATATTTTCCTTTGCACAACTCACGGAGGTAGAATAATCATGTATGTATGTGTGTGTGCTTATCTTGGTGTGTATGTCTGTTTACTTATTTGTAAAGTTATTCAGTCATTCATTCCTCTTGAATAGAAGTGACATAATAATAGGCCTAGCAGTGAGTGGCTGAATTTAAAATTATGATTTCTCATAAGTTTTCTTAGTATAAGAGTGTCACAAAGCAGGCATATAATAAGTGAAGTGACAAGCACTATTTTATTATAATTTGTTTATTTTCAAAAGATTTATCATCTTTTTTACTTGTGATGTACATTTCAGCTGTCAACCAAAGCACATGAAAGACAAAGCTTTTGTTGTTTCAAGAGCTTTGTGAGAGTCTGCAAGAAGTGCTTGTATGGCATTAGCTCAGGCTGAGCTGTTTGCTTTTACTTGATTCAAGCAGTGTGCCCAACCTCCCACTTGCTGAATCCTACTAACCATATACATAGCCCACCCACAATCCTAACTCTAATGCTAAAAGTCCTATCTATCTCTTACCTTAACCCTAAACCTCACTGCCTAACCCTAACATAAAACTCCTAGTTACTTCCTAACCCTATTGACAAACCCTGCAGTCAAAACCTAGACTGCCCAGTAACTCCAGTAATCAATACCTCACAGTCTCTCCCTAAACCTAAACCCAAATCTTGGTCCCAACCATAACCCTAAAGCTCCCAGTCACTCCCTAACCCTAATCCCAAACCCTGCTTCCTAACCCTAAACCTTAAACTCCCTGCCATTCCCTAAACCTAAGCCCAAACCCTGTTCTCTGACACTAACTCTAAGACTGCCAGGTACTCCCTAACCCTAATCACAAACCCTGCTGTCTAACCCTAATTATCTCAGTAACACCTTAAAATCTAACCCCTAAACTCCTAGTCATTCCCACTCCCTCCTTATGGCCCCCTATGCCTCACTAACTTCACTTGAGCTTCACTACAAGTTTGAGTGGCAGCTCATATGAACTACCTGACACATGAGTTCCTGGCTGTGAGACTGTGTTCTATGAGCAGCTGAGACTCATGCAATCAAAGAAGACTTGTACTGTGTTATGTGCAATAAACCTATAACTATATTAGAACATATTGCATATACCATATCTCTGCTTGACTGGTTAATTGAATTACCATGAAGGACAATGGCTATCGAGTGGTAAAACAGAGCTGAGTTAGCTACCATTGTATGACTAGTGGCAATCATGAGATTAACAATCCATCCCAGCAATAAAAAAGCCACGAGTCACAGAATGTAGCAACACCTTAAGCTGTAATGAAGATACTAACTAAAAAAGAAGTCTGTAGACAGATGTGTATTTCTCAGTACAGCAGATCTCTGAGCAGGAGCATTCCAATGCAAAACTTTCCAAAATAAAATATACTACAAAATAAATCACTATACAACTGCAATAATCACCACTCATCTTTGTGCACAGTTGTGAATTGCCAGCAAACCCTGTTATTCACCACTTTGGCTTGCCTCCTGGGCAAATCCCATCATCCACAGGTACATCCAGTACTACACTGACACAAGCATTAGTTATTGCATTGATAACCCAAGTGGCACTCTGAAAGAAGCATCACTAACCTAGTACTGCAAAAACTCCAGCAGTTGTTATTGCATTGCTTCTCCATCTCTGCAGACCGGACAAGAGCTTGAGAGATAGGAATCACTTAGGGTTCATAGGTAGGTACTAGGCTATTGGCCCTAGGGCTTATATAAGCCTAGACAAATGGTACCCTGGCTTTTGCCACCCAAGAAAACTATTTTCTTGTGCCCCTGTCAAGCAGAGCCACAGAAGTGATCCCTGGGGTGAATTTCCTATCTCCCATCCAATCATCAAGATTTTTCTTGAAGAGTGCTAATGAGGAGCTTTGTTTGATATAGATAGGTAGTTTGATCCAGAGTATGGGAAGTCTCTGGGACAGGAATTTATCCCTCCAGCATGTTCTGTTTATTGTGGTGACAAGGTTTAGGTCCCTAGAGCGTGTAGTTCGGAGGGATTGGGATTTCTTTACGTGGAGCATGTTCAACAGCTCTGGGTTTGACATAGCTTTGTATGTTAGGCAGAGATTGCCTCTGAGTAGGCGATATGTGACAGAGTAAAGCTGTAGTTTTTTGAGATGATCTGCATAGGGCATCTGTTTGAGGCCGGTAATCCTCTTTGTGAGGTATTTTTGTGGCCTTTCCAGTTTTTGTAGATGTCTTGTGAGGTACATACCAAAAGGCGCATTGTACTCTATAATGGGTCTAATGAGTGATGAGTAGAGGGGAACAATGACCTCTTTTTTCCTGGATGAGAAACCTTTTGCAATGAAGTGTGCCATGTAGAAGGATTTCCTGACTACTGTGGCGATGTGATTATCAAAGGAGAGACTACAGTCCACCTATGTCCCAAGGTCACTTATCACACTTTTGGTGTTAAGTAGACTACCGCCTATGTGGTAGTTCATGGGTACAGAGTTTTTACCAAAAAGGATGACAATGCACTTTTTGGCATTGAGCTTGAGGCCATGGCTCTGACACCAGGCATCTGTCTCAGTTAGGCCCTTTTGTAGGATGTCCACATCATTAGGAGTTTTGATTATGGCTCCTAGTTTGCAGTCATCTGCAAACTTTTTTAGCCAAAGACCTTCTGTGTTTGCCTGTACTTCAGAGAAGTACATACCAAACAGGAGAGGACCTAGGACTGAACCCTGTGGTACTCCACTTGTCACTGGTCTGAAGTTGCATTTAGAGTCTGCTACTTTCACAGTGTGGGTTCTATCAATGAGCCAGTTGGCAACCCATCTTGTGACATAGGGATTTATACCTAGTTTAGTGAGTTTGTCTATAATTCCAGAGTGGGGGATGGTGTTGAAAGCCTTGGTGAGATCTAGGCTGTGTGAACCACCTTATCCTCATCTACGGCTTTGGTGACCACTTCAAAGAAGTCTATCATGTTTAGGAGACATGATCTGCCTTTTACAAACCCGAACTGGGTAGGGTCCAGAGTTTGGAGATTACCACTGTCATTGTTTATAAGTTCCATGATGATATGCTCCAAAGCCTTGCAGACCAGGCTCGTCAGGCTAATGGGGCAGCAGTTCCCAGGGTCCGTGGTGGCTCCCCTTTTGTGGAGTGGGATAACCGTTGCTGTGCACCATTCAGTGGCCACAAAGCCTGAGGTAAGGCTATGATTGAACATGGTACTTAGGTGGGGTGCCAGTTCGTTTTGTAGTCCATGTAGAACGCAGCCTAGGATGTTGTCAGGTCCCATGGATGCTGTGTTCTTGGCTTTGGAGAGTGTGTTTTTTTACCTTTGCAGCTGTGATTACAGGTCCTTTGCATTCTTCTGGTATAGAGATGGGCCCTTTAGGGGATGAGAGAGGGGTAAAGTTAGCACTGAACCCATCTGCCAGGATGCTGGCAATATCAGTTGGTTCTGTATATTTAGTGCCATTGTGCTGTAACTCAGAAATCAGGTCAGGGTGTTACTTTTTTCCTATTCCAGTCAATCAAGAACATGAATCAACCTAAACTGAAATGAAAATGGCTTGCAAATGTCCTCAAGTTCATATTCACATTAATGATGATGCATAACAAATGGGAGAAAGCTATTAATTCCACAGAGCTTTAAAATATAGTTCCGTGGCCCTTGAACTCCTCCTTGCACCATTCATTGACTGGGTGTGAGTCAGCTGGCTTGGGTAAAGGATCCTAATGATGGAGGTTATTTTGGAAACCCAAGTTCATAGCTGCAACCTTGTAAGATCCTCAAGGCAAAGAAAATATATAATGGAAATAAAATGTGCTCTTTTTTTCTGGTTATTTTTGTTCCATGCCTGCTGACTATCACGCCTCCCCTTAACCAGACAATGCCCATTAGTTAGATACCTGTCTTTATTAATCAGGGCAAAACATTGAGTTCTGTGAACCATTTTCAGGTTTAGCTAGGGGTTAGAAACAACCAAACACACCAGTTTAGAAAAGACCAATAGCTAAGCAAAAATATGTATGCTACATGGCATCAATGTTTTTGATAGTTTTAAACAGTCAAATGCATTGTGATCTAGAATAGCAATTGTTTTATTTACAATATATAGAATTGTATATAGAAGTTATAGACAGAATATAAGTTAATTGTACAGAGAAAAGGTCAATAGGTCATTTGGGGAGAAGAGGGATAAAATGTAAACAATAAAAAAAAAAAGCCAGACCAAAGGCATAAGCATGGAGAGGTAGAGAGGAGGATGCAAAACCTTAGCTGGAGCGTGAAAAAGACACGTTGGTTTGACTCCTGTATTTCAGCTAAGAATCCAGTTCACTGCATGACTTGGTGGATATTAAAACATCCATTACTCGCCAGTAGTGCAGCAGCTTGCTATCCGCAGTAAAACAATAAGTAAAATCTTTTCACTAATTATTCCACCGGTAAGCGGTCATTTAGCAGCGTTACATCATCGTCATCCATCAGCTCAGGTACAGGTTGTTAATGCGCTCTGCAGTTTTAGAGACGGCTAGCTACGTCTTTTTTTGTAACGTAATCATTTCTCTGGCCTCCCTTTCAGGAGCCTCACCCCACCCCCCACCTTGAATTAACCCTTGCTACCCGTGTGGAAATGCTACAGAAAAGGTCTGTTAGAATATGCTGAGGTATGCTTATTGCTATTAACCCTGCTATTTCCCTCATGCACCAGTTAAAAACTCCTTAGAAGCGGACAAAGCCCACCACTAAACGCAGCAGAGGGCCCCACAGGGCCAACGCTCCAGTAAGTGCACCACCTGGTTAAAGAGCTAAGGTTCTGCCTTACTGTTTGAAATTGCTGACTGCTTGCTGCCGTGCTTGGTGCTGATGCTGCAATGCATCACATCCACTCCCCCCACCCCCAGCCTTCCAACATCTTCTGGTCCTCCTGCACAACATCACCATCCCTATGTGTTCTGCTGCAGTGCTTCCCGCAGCAAAGCCTGGAAGCCAGCCGGCAAAACAAGCCCGGGAAAACGGCTGCAGATAACCGCAACCACAGGTAAACAGGAAAAATCTGACCGAGGACTAAAAGCAAAATACGAAACGGTGAAGTCCTGCAAATAAGTGATTTAAAAAAATCCCGCCAAAGATAAGCTGAATTGCATGATTTAATAAATTCCCTATGCAAGTCAGGGTCTGCAGTCCTTTGCATCCAGACTCTTTAAGTTGTAGTTGTGGAGTTTATTACTGACATTTTTTTTTCGGAAAATATCAGGCAACCAAATAAGAGGATCGCTAGAAATAACTTGCCGCAACTTGTGTGTATTGATATTTAATCATTTGTTTGTGCTAGAATGAAAGGATTATTAGGGTTTCCTCAGTAAAGAGACCGCGGTTCTATGTTGCGCTTCTTTAAACACTGCGTTTCAAGCCTCAGGGGAAAAAAGAGATTGCCAAGCACTTTAGCATTCACTACATATATCTAAACTACTAAACTGCAGACGTAAACTAGATAGATTGAAACCAAGGCTGCCGTCTACCTATGGAGTACTTTCTGGATTTCATGCTGACTGGGGAAAGAGGAAGTCCTCACTGGCATTACCCTTAAGTCAATATCGAACCCAATGGTGTGCGAGCGTATGTGTGGTGACCTTGCTCTCTGCCGGACCTGCCCATGTTTCCTTTGATGTCCATTCAGATACAGGACAAGGAGTGCACAGAATTCAACTACTCTAAACAAACGAAAACATTTACAGGTGATACGAACTTCATCTGTTCTGAAGTGGTTCATATTTGGAATCATCTTCTGTCAGTACCCAAAGACTGGACCATGTCAAGCTGCCATGTTGATGTGTAGACCTACAGGAGGACTTCGAGCACATTTTGACGCTTACCTCCGTTACTTAAGTTCCGTTAACACAACCTGCATTTGAATGTGTTTCTGTTCAACAGATGTAACAGAGGACGACCTCTCTTAATATAGGTAGTACGAACTACCGTTTACACTGAAGTGTTGCTTCTCATATTGCTACATGGTGTCTTTTAAAGTGCTCCCTCCACAGATACACTCTTAAAACAGTGTTAAAACATTGTCTTTCTGTCCTTTCCTTGGAGGACTAAACAGACCAGCTGAGCACCAAGAAATTCTAGACTGTACATTCCTTCATCTCCTTAACTTAGTTGATGTTAGCTAGGCTAATCTAAAAATAACCCTTCTTGAAGGACTTGCAAGGAAAACCAGATGAATCTTAGCTGACACTCAGTGAACACATATTTTTACGAAAGCATATAGACCAGAAGATCTACAATAAATAATAACAAGGTAGGCCAAAGCAGTGCCTGCTTAACTTTAATGGGAGCTAGAAAGCCTGAAGAACTGAGCTGCTAATACAGCTGAAGCAGCAGTGAACTTCTGAAACCAGTACTTTGAACTTTATTTCTGGAGGTTATTAACTTGAAAATGACACTTTTAACAAATACAATTCACTGTGCATTGATCACCTTGACACTGGGTGAGTAAACTGTTGTTTTCTTTCCTGTGATTTGTTCTGTTAGCGTGCCAATGAATTAGTCTAAGTGTGTGTATATACATGTGCATGTGTGTGTGTGTGTGTGTGTGTGTGTGTGTGTGTGTGTGTGTGTGTGTTTGCCTACATTACCGAAGAGCTGATCCTGCAACTTTATGTTAAAAGATCTTCTATTACTTGCCACTCGTCAGGATGTGACCAATGAATACTGCAGCAACAGATATGCAGTTTTAGCCACTCATAGCTATTTAATGCTGAATAGTTTTCAGGCACAAGTGCCAGTGCTTCATAATAATTTTAAATTTTCTTTATTTTGGTGGCTCAGGTGGATAGAAATGTTTTGCCAAGCATTATACATTATGCCATTGTCACGGCTCTGAAATCACCATCACTTGACAGTGTGTGGATCCTTGTGCATAGTGCAAATGAAGAGTTTTAATGAGATCTCATGTGGTGTATAGATCAGCAAAGTATTAAACACTTTTAAAACTGCAATATTCAATTGTGCTGCAGAAATATGTTGTTACACAACGTACAGCTAGCATGGGGCATAATGCTACACTGTTCCCTTATGTTTCTCATGTCTTCACTGCTGCTAATCTGCCTCCTATCAAGGCTTGCATTGCAGTTGTTACATTTATGCTTGCCTCTATTTACTTCAAAATAATTGTCATTTCTGATGAGTGCCTGTGTCTGCTTGACAAAGACTAAAGTTTTCTATGCACTTATATGCCTAAGTACTTTGCCTTCAGAAATGAAGTAAGTCTGTGGTTGATATTTCAAAACTGTTGCTTGTTAAGTTCCCCCTGATGAGGAGCAAATGTAGATCAATATAAGGCATTTTGTCTGCAGAGGAAATGCAGTGTAATAAATCATATATTGCATACATTTCCCTACAGTGATTCTTAGAAATCATAAAATGTGCATGTCTTAGAAAATATGCAGCCGAAGTAATGATTCAGTTCTGTAATACACTGGACTAGAAATGTTATGATGCAAGGTTTCTTTATGCAATGGAGATTTTTATGTTTTAGTCTTATGATTACGAAAACCTTTTTTAATCAGTTTTGGGGAGAATTAATTAATTTCCCATTTTTTAGCATGTGGTCTCCTGTGTGATATGATCAGCAGTACTATGAGCTAATGCATTGTGGGTTACTGCTTTTGTGAAGGTAACAACACACAATACCTGTTTGTAGAAAAATGGGCTGAAGCTGGCTATTGAAAGAAAGTCTGGTAGTAATTAATATATTCATATTTCAATGAACTAGGTTACCAAGGGTAAAATGCTTCTTAAACTTGTACAAATCTAAAAAAATCTTTCATTTATTTTGTATCACATCTGCTATAACAATGTTTTTTAATAACACTTATCCAAAACTGTGAAGCTAGTGTCCTTTACCTAGTGATAATTGAGAAGGACAAATAAAAAAAATATGCAGGTAAGGAGATTGACAGCTTTCAAAGTACATAACAAGTAGCTGTATCTATTGCCATATTCATACATATAGTAGAAGGCAATTGCAAACAAATCACAGAGATTGCAGAGCCTTTTTATTTCTGATATTTTATATAAGAAAATGTTCATAACCAATATACTATGGCTCATAGTGTAGGAGTTGCAAAGGTCTTGTGCACAGCATGACTTAAATACTTTAAATTTATATTCATTTTAATAGATATGGTTTCACATTCAGCATGTGACAAGGAGAGAAACTTGTTGTTTTATTACTTTATTCAGCATTCCAGTACCAACTTTATCCTATTCAGGGTCATGGGGAGGCAGACCCTATCCTGGAAAGCAATAGGCATATGGCAATGACTGGTTTATGTATAAGAAGCTAATCTATCCCATGAGATGTATGTGTGTGTGTGTGTGTGTGTGTGTGTGTGTGTGTGTGTACATATATATATATATATATATATATATATATATATAATCTTTCATATATATATATATATATATATATATCTTTTATATATATATATATATATATATACATACACACACACACACACACACACACACACACACACACACACACACACACATATGTACACACACATACACGCTACACGAACATCTTAAAGTACTTTGCAGCATCACCTATTCACTTACCTGCATGGTTGTGCAGTACTAGAAGCAAGCAATATATTAAGTGTAGCAAAGGAACTTTGCATTGTGACTGTTAAGTGAATGTTGTCTTCTCACAATGGCAGCTGCTAGTCATCAAATCCGCTATTAAAGAACAAAGCCCTGCATGTATGTTCATTTTCTGTTTGCAGCGACCATCCTCCAGCTACAAAGCCACTTTCCAGTTTCTTTTTCTTTTTCTACACATGAAATTTCTCTTTGCTGAATTTCCCCCTTTATGAATGCCCCATCAGGTCTCCCCTGAAAAAAAGGATTATTTCCTAGTGAAATTAAACCAGTCAACAAAGTATAAATAAATAAATAAATATCATCATCATCATGCACTAGGCAGCTAGGTCACAAGGTATATGCCAGGAGAAAGAAGTCTTGTTTCTGTGATGGCCAGTTTTAAGATGAAATAAATAAAGAAGCGTTATTACAAGAATTAATCCATGCTTAGCTAAGTAAGTGAAACAAAGTTTTTACCACAGAAAATAGCCAAAAAGGTCTGACATAATGATTTTTGATGATATTATTAATTGCGTTAATTATAATGATGAAAGTAGCATTACAGTTGAAAACAGGACTGCTTTACCTTTCTTAAAGCAAATGATTATTGATGTTTGCAGCTATTTCAAGTTCTGATATGTGCTTTTTCCTGATTTTTTGAATATGTTTGCATGAGTGATTTTGTGAGTGAACACACGTACATGTACAAAATTGCACTGCACAAATGAAAGAGTATGTGTGTGTATGTGTGTCCATGTTTTGTCACTGGTTATGGAACATACATAAATACCTCTGTTTTGGACTTAGTTGTAAACAAGCAGTTGTTAAAGATCCATACAGATTAAGATATGTTAGCAATGCTGTAATTAGTGCTATTGTTTTCATAAAACCTTCCACAGTTGCTAAGGATTTATTTTTTCAGACTACAGAATAATGAAGCAACCTGAAATGTTATGTCAGTATTTGACTAGCTACTGTCAAGCATCATTTGCAAGTGTGATGCTCTCACTGCTACATGCTACTGAATATGCATATTCTGTATCACCCAAAGGATAGGCAGCACTTAGAACAGGTTTGTGAAAAGTGTGATAGGTTTGCCTTGAACAATGAAACAGATTTTCAGCCTGCTGGGAAAAAATGAGAAACAAGGTTATTTTTATATTTTACTTTAGGGTTCTGTGGTCTTAAGGCAAAAAAGGGGCTGACTTAATGAATTGTATTTTCATCTAAAGAATCTGAATATAATTTTTCTAATTTTTTGCAGTATCCCAGAAAGGAAAATATTTATTCCTTTGGTTAAAATGGTCTGTATGTGCCTAATGTCTTTCTGTGACTGCGCTGAGTGATTATTTTGTTAAGATATAAGAAACATACATTGACCTTGCTGTCCAGTCTTGAAGGAAAAAACTGATTCAAATATGAATCCCTGAACTTCAAGTCACCAAAGATTTGGATAGCCAAGCTGATCTGCCCAAGATCCAAAACAGTAAAAAGGCAAGCATTTTTTAGAAGGTGCGAGTCCTTCTGCATTTTTGCGCATTGAGGGGCAAACCCCTCCTAATCTGAAACTTATATGTACCTACAATGTGGTTTCACAAACATGAAAAAAAGGAAGCATTTCCCAAAGCATGAAGGAATCATTGCCAGCATACTGCCGTAATCATTTCCAGCAGTGATTTTGTTCTGAAATATTCAATTGGTGACTAAATCAATGGGTATTTGGATATGGGGGGGACTTATAGCTCAAGGAGATGAGGCTCAGAGAAGTGACATGAAACTGGCAGTACAAGGCAGTGAGCAGGGCAGATAAGCATCAACACCGTATGTAATGGAAATATAATGAATTCTGGGTACACTCGCACTATACCAAAGGAAGACCCCTTAACTGCAGTTGACTAAGAATGGGCAACATTTGCTCATCTTCCTGACATTTTGACCATAGCTTACCCACTCTAAGGCAGAACAACTATTTGATTTGTGTAGTTAAATGCATGTTTTGGATCTTCTGTATCACGTTAAGAAAGGAAGGAATAATAGAAAAGGATCTAAACGTGCAAGTATCCCGTTAGGCAGATATTTGAAAAAGACATGGAATAAAAGTGACATTGATGAAGTTAGGTAAGTGTAAATAGCTTTCTTCACTGTTTTATTGCTGCAAAGCAGATTTTCCCTAATGCACACATTTGTTTAATACAATACTAACTTGTAGTGGTTATGTGCTACTTGCTGCAGTATGTCCTCAACCATGGCCCATCGCACTCAAATTATTTAAATGGAGAAACTGTACTTTTCTTCAGTGTACTGATATCTTGGACTTGGATATAAAACTTAAACCTGCAGAAAGCACAGCACTTTCCATGTAATGCTCTGCCCCCCCAAAAAAAATCTTGCTTTATTTTGTAAACAGTTTTCTGTCAGTTGATCAAACTAACTAGATTTCTAACATCAGTTCTCAGTAGGTTTAATTTAATGAACTATCCAGTGAGCATTGTGTGGTTATTGTTCTTATAAATATCTGTTTTTTGCCTTTCACCCCCCCCCATCTCTTGTTTTCTCACTCCCATTGGACTGAGTCTTGCCTGAAAAAGACCAGCGAATTAATTTACTATGCAGTTAGCAAATCTATATAAATGTAATTTACATGTCAAATACGGACCTGCTTGCCCAACTAATCTGCTCATTTCCTGAGCTACTAATTCAGAAGCAGAGCCTATTTAATCAGCAGTCTATTTCATTATTTATTTATTTATATATTTTCATTAAATAAAGATAAGTAGAAAACCATAAATAATAACCGCTTGTAGCTTTTGGAAAGTAAAATCAGTATTTTGCAGGAGAAGGGCATCAGTCGTTAGACAGAATGTCAAAGCATTCATTGACACTGCACTTATGGTTGAAATGTTCAGATGGGATAAAGCAGGGCTAAACTTCTCAGTTGTATCTATTTTGGTGGTACTTACCTAGTTTCAGGCATGATTTACCCCTTTACATGATGTACCTATTTTAAGAGGTATGTTCCTATTTTCACGTTTGATTTACCCCTTCACACAATTTTCTGACCCACCTTGTCACATAAGATTTTGAAATTATTTAATACACAGGAAACCAGACTACATGACCAACATACTGCTGACACCACAGTAATTTAAAGAAAGAGGACCCACATGTAACATCGCCCTTTTTCAGAAACAAAAATAAGTAACTTTTTATGGTAGAGATGACAGTTTTGCAATATTATTTATTATATATGGCATAATTTTATCACTCTCGTATTTGAACTTGCATTTATAATATCACACAGTCCTATTGGAAGTAGAAAGAGTAGGTGGTATTTAATATTCAAATTCTATGCTAATTAGGTGCCCACATTTTCAGCTGGAAGCACCTTATTTGAATGTTTACAGTTTGAGAGGCACAATACATACATCACTCTGATCAAAATAAATACATTTGTGCAATAGTTGTATTTGCTTGTACTTCTGAAGGCCTTTAGCAGCTTTCTGACTGAGTTACTGAAGAGTCACCATAATCACTGGTTAAAAAGACATCCATGTAGAAACCATTCAACACTTCACATAGATGGCTCCTGAAAGGGTCAATCAAAACTGGATCGTGTAAAGCCAATTCTAATTGTAAGAGTTAATACGGAGTAAGCATCAAATAAAAACATTTATTTTTGAAAAGTTACATTTTGAATGATAGGATATTGCATCCTTAGTACAGTTTTCAAGATTTAAGAAAATTAAATGGAAAAAAAAAATTTGTTATGTAAATATGCAAAGCCTACCAACTGATCATAAATGGAACGGTCACATTTCCCCACCATTTATCAGAATACAGTAATTTTATAATTTCATATTTTCCAGAGTTTGACATAGTAAATAGGTCTAACTGTGGAAGGAACAAGGCATACGTTTCTGGTTGGAGAATGACCCTTAGTTATATGAGATTAACAAAATACAGATTTGTTTTCTAGAGTGACAACAGGTATTTTGTAAGGTTACTCAGATATCATTATAGGATATTATAGGGTTACTGTGGAATTTGGTAGGCTGTAATATCTTACTAAGATGACTAGGGCTGTACAAGATAACCTTGCAGCTGTATGGTCTGAATAAATCATTGCTATAATATGGTTGTGTTTCCCAAAGATAGACAATTGCATGTTGCATATGTAAAGGATGTGAAAGGACTCACCAGAAGTCATGTCAATGTTGTTTAGTGCTTGATTAGGTTACATAAATGGGAGCTAGAGATGTTACAGATGATTTTTCGGTAGATCAAAGAAATCATCTTAAAAATATCTATATTTTAGGAAATACTGTAATTTGTATATAAAATACAGAAGATCTGTTGTTTTGCTGTTCTTGCTGTTATAATGTTAAGACAATCTTGTCTGAATGTGCAGAATATAGTGGTGGCACTGATAGTTTTAGGATCAAATAAAATATGCTTTGGATTGCCATGACAGGGGGATTTGACCCAAACCTAAGTGTTCTAAGTATATAATGATAAAATGAGCAAACACCTCAATATTATTAAGTTGTTAAAGAGGGCAGATGGTTTGGATTATATTAACATAATGAACAGGGGGTAATTCATTAATGAAGTAATATTGTTGTCAAGGAGCACATGCTAAGACTATCTCCATGTAGCCAAGTTTATTTCTTCTTACAAAGAGGTGTTGACACAAAAAAATCAGAAGGCTCATGGACAGGAAGATAAAAATGACATTTTATAAATGACCAGGTGTTAATTTCAGGTCGATTAGATAGGAAGTTTTGAGGAGTTTGTTATATTTTGAAGCTGTTAAGAATGATTTGGGTTGGGTTGCAATCTGACAAGCATAATTTAACTTAGGTGGAGGAACCAGAGGATGCTGTACTTAGGAAAGTAGGAATGACATTTTTAAATATAAAAGTTACACAGACATGGAAGGATATAATTTGGTGAATTATGTAGCGTTACTACAACAACCTAGATGGATGTTATGGGAAATGAGTGCGGACATTAACATGCTGACAGCATGAATTAATATTGCACAAATGATAATTATGTCCATAGGCGTATATGTCATTATGCACTTTCATTTAAGAGCTAATAACCATTGCATGCAAAAACTTAATTCATTTTGCAATAAATTTATTGGGGGGTAAAGGAAGAAGGGGAGAAAATGAGGGGCTTTGGCTGTGAAAGTGCTAGGAGGATGGACGATATTGGGTTTTCATCAATATGTTTCTATAGGAAATGATGCACAACTCATGCATGGAAGAGGGATTTATTCCCAAAACAATCGAATGATGAAAAAATGAAAGAGGCATTGTAAGGAAGCTGAAAACTTGGTTTATCCCCGTGAGACTTGAGGGTTATATGAAGAACAATGCTGATATAAGGTGTTAAAAGTAATCATGCACAATAAAGGAAATACTTTCTGAAAATATGTATTATAAAAGGGTTCATGCTGTGTGAGTTGGAGATAAAGATAGTGGCTGACTTTGATTATTATGCGGTTTAATTTAAATAGTGTGAAAAGCTTAGGCAATAATTATAAAACTGGAATATTTATGCACAAATTCCACAAACATTACAAATCAGAGTTTACTTATCAAGAGCTAAATTAATGGGTATATATTGAATTTATATATAATAACCAGCAACCATTTTAATGGTAATACTACATCTGCAAAAATTGGAAAAGGGGGTTGTGGATGGATGAATGGATGGACAGACAGGTGGATGAATCAGTGGATGGATGTGCCAATGATTATATTAGGTTTAATAAGAGATCTTTGAAACAAGTGAACAAAGAGAATTTTTAGAATGTAATATGTGTTGCAAGAAGAATTAAACACTTTTTACATAACTGCATACAAATTTGACTAAATGTGTAATGAAGCAATTGTGGCAACTGAATTAGCAAGCATTCTTCAATGCTCGCTGTTGGCATATACTAAAACTGTATTGTACCATGACTGTTTAAAGACAAGTAGTCTCAATTATTGAGGGGAAACAAGATACAGCATGTTGGTCTTAATGAAAAGTATATTCCTTTTGTAGGCACTGTCAAAATGATTGTCACGCCTAAGCTAGCAAATATCTGAACCTATTTTATGTGTTTCAAATAAAAAATGATCATATGGGAGCAAGATACTTTTTTTTAGTTATGACTACTTGTCTTTAAACTTTCATGGTACCCCAGGCCTAAGCCCTTACTCCTGCTCTGTGGCAAAACTATGGAACTCCCTTCCTTTAACTATCAGAACTGTTAATAACCTGCACTCCTTCAAAACCTCTATAAAAGAATACTTCAACAAAGCTTGGGTTTGCTCCTGCATGAGCCCAGGCTGAGGTACGCTTATACCTTTTTTCTACCTGTATTCTCTCTATCCCCACTACTAACTTACCCTGCCCTCCCTTCCTTTACACATGCTCCCCTGAGGTTACACTCATACCTTCTCCACATCTCTCCCTACTATCCCCTCTATCACACCCTACCCTTCTCTACTTGTACTATCCTACTTCTTCACTAATACAATCTGTTACTATATTTCATGACCTCTAGAAAAATAAAAATCATTATGATAATCATCTATTATGCAAATAATGCTGCATCTTCCTATTATCAGGCTTTAAATATAATTTATGCTTGAACACTATGACTTTATGGGTTTATATTATAACATCGAAGTAGTAAAACGTCGAATGTTATAATATCGAACCAAAAACGGCGAATGCTGAAAATAGCGAAGCTGCAGAACATCGAATTCTTTCCTAGGGAAAGAATTCAGTGGGCTGTTTCTGCCGCTTCACTATTTTCTCCACTGTGGTGTGAAGGTTACGGACCAGGTTAAGGTAAGTGTGTGAACGGACCGGGTTAAGGTGAGTGTGGGAATGGGATAGTTAGGGACCTTAGCGTTAGGCAGCGGGTAAGGTGAGTGTGTGATAGTTAGGGGCTTTAGGGTTAGGGAGCAGGTAAGGTGAGTGTGCGATAGTTAGGGACCTTAGGGTTAGGGAGTGGGTAAGGTGAGTGTGCGATAGTTAGGGACCTTAGGGTTAGGAAGCACGTAAGGTGAGTTTCATAGTTTCATAGATTAGTACTAGGCTAGCCCCAGGCTTGACAGACATTTTAAGCTCCAGCCCCCCCTGTGAGTGAGAAACAAACCCAGTACCTTGTTTGTGTGGCAAACACCAAACCATTTAACCATTACTCTCAACCCCCTTATAGGTTACTAGGCTAACTGCCCTTGCAAGCCATTGTAAGCCTAGCCAATTATCCCTTGTGAGACTCAAACCATGCACCTTGTGTTTGTAATGCAAACACCTTAACCATTAGGCCACCCTCCCAACTCTAGTGAGTGTGCGATAGTTACGGGCCTTAGGGTTAGGGAGCGGGTAAGGTGAGTGTACGATAGTTATGGACCTTCAGGTTAGGGTTTGGGTTAAGGTAAGTGGATAGATAGTAGAGTATGTACAGTTTAGTGTAGGGTTAGAAGTAGGATTTTAAGTGTATATGTGTGGATTACTTTCTTTGGTGTGCTTGTGTTGTGTGTGTGTTTCTTGGAACAGCAAATTTTTTCCCTGGCAAAAAATTCGCTGTTCTGAGCTTTCGATTATATCACATTTTGACATTCCAAGTTCGAGCTTATGGTGTTCGATGTTTTGGGATTTTGATTATATGATATACACCCAACTTTATTATGTCCGTTGAGTTTTTATTCTGGCAAAGTAGTGTGTAGATTTTCAAATTTCATACTTGAATGTTATGACTTTATTATGTTTAAGTTCTCATTCTGACCAACTAATGTGTTGTTTTCATATCTGTGCTTGAATGTTATGACTTTATTATGTCTGTCTAGTTTTTCCATTCTGTTAACCATATGTATCTGGAACTTTTCTCCCCAGGTTTTGCTTTCTGAAGCACTGTCAGAAGAGCTAGTAGACAATAAAACTGACATCACCTGAGTCAAACAAAACATTTTTACTCTGAAGTTTAAATCATGTAATCAACATACGTCCTTTTTTTAAAATGATTGTGGGAAATCAGCATTCAGTGTGCTAGACTAATTGCATGTCATCCCATTGTGGCTACCTAGGTTGAGATGAAATATTCATGTTTTGCAAATTATTTTCATAATGAATCAACCAGAGCATTTTAAAATGACTGAGTAAAAGCAACACAAAGCATTTTGCTGCTGATTAGAAAATTAACATTTCTTTCACAAGCATAACACTATAAACAAATTAATGATCACAAAGGATAAAAGTGTATAATCTTACTCTTGATAAACTCAGTTACACGATCGGTGCATGCATTTCATTAATGTTAGCAAACAATTGCAATTAATTTTATCAGATCTGAGTTAAAAGATTCTTGTTTTGCAGTTTTTCATACAAGGAAGCAGCATATATCATATTACATGTCAAATATCAGAAAAATACTACATTACTTTCATACACTATGCCAGAATGACTTGGAAACAACTGCATGAATATACAATTTGAATCAAATTATCATGATTAAAAAATAAATGTTTTCAGTAGGACTCTTAGAAGTACTAGCAAATAAGACACCATTTTATATAACTAAACCATTATCACAGTTAAGTAACATATAGCATTTCTCTCTTGATAAAAAAAATGTTACGTTGCTTACAAGAAGAACTATCAGAAGTTCTACTAAATATCCCATAGACAACTGCTACAGCCATCAGAGATTGTTATTTGTATCACTGTTACAGAAGAAAATGATCCACTTGACCATATGTAGTTTATGGCTGCAAACTGGACTGCATAATCACATACCATGATACTTAAAACTGTGGAGCAAATAAATGACTTAGGACAATTTATGATAAAGGCTTTTAAACCTTGTTTATAACATGCCTAGTGTGGTTAAGAAGTCATATGCCTATGTATTTGAGGCATCATTTAGAGTAATTCTTTTAATTTTTAGGATATGTCAAGTAGGACTGCTCAAGTAATGATCCCCTTTCCAAAACATTTAGCAAGTTCTTTGCAAACGTACAGTGTTGCATTCTGTTTATTCTTCATGAAATATCTAAACCTGCTAAAAATAATAAAATAAATTCAGAGATACGATGCAAAAATGATTAACGAAGGGGAATGTTTTGGCTACAAAAATTATTTAAAAACATTTTATTATACGCTTTTCCTCACAGACGTTTAATGCTGATTTGTGCTGTTTAATGCAGTGAATGATTTACTCCTTCAGGAGTTACTGTTTCTAAGTTATAACTCCCATATGAAAAACATTGTGTCTGGAAATCTATTATTTGCCTTGAAAATCATGTAAACTTGAAGGAGATAGATTTGCAACCCTGTCTTCTTCATGGACATTTAAAACATTGCCCATAAGATATAAGAGGAACAGAAACACACAAACATGATATAAAGGCTTAAATGCTTCTTATTTAAATACAATCATAGGTGTGAAGATACAGAGAATGTTATCATTTACTGTGGTTTTATCATGAACCAGTGGACCAAGGACTGGAATCCTTTGTTGATTGCACTGCAAAATTGTAGTATTTTGGCCCACAATATCAAACTCCTGGACTTGTTCTTCCCCCCCCATAGGACCCATGGTAGAGCTTTTTCTGGATCTATACAAGTAGGCCAGTGCAATATTCAATATATTTTATCATTGTGGGTCCTGATTTTATAGTTTAGCAAAATGACCACCTTAGGATTCCAGTCTCACTTCACTGGTTCTCATTAAACCACAGTAATGTTGCAAAAAATGCAGGCCCATAACTTTAGTAGATTTCAATAGCTTAGGTCCAGATTTTAGAATTTTTATCACATGGATGCTCCATTAAGTAGCTTTTTATCATTGTGCTGCATGATGTTGAAATAATATTTTTCAATCAACCATGAAATTATATTTAGAGATTTAACTCAATATTGATAGTGAAAAATTAAATATGTATGGATACAAGAATACCATGTTTAAAATATGATCTCAAAATATCAAGAAGTGGCTATCCTTAACAAAAAGAAAACTCTGCTACAAGCAGAAAGGCTAAGTTATAATCTCTAATAATTAACTGTAAATATGAATCTAATACTTCATATAAGTCCAAAATAAGACAATCTAATCTCTTTGACAGTGAGGTAATTTTAGATTAATAACCAATGTATCGCAAGTCCCAAAGTCCTAGAATTACATAAACAATTGCCTATTTAAAGAACTAATAGCACCAGAAGTTTTAATATTTTTACATTTAGTGACATCTTTGTACAAAAAAGATAATGCATTTGCTTTCAAATAGTGCAACTTCTGTTAGTCATGTTTTAGAATACCTCACTGTAACATAAACACGTGAAACAATTTTGAGAGAGCATCAGGACTATATTGCTTGAACTATATTTTGGAGCAAGAATAGACTGTTAAAAAATTGCCAGAAGGCTATAACATGGTTCACAGTATGTTTGCATGGTAATTTTCTGATATTTCATTATCACCTGAGTCTGTACAGGTATGAAAAGTGAATCTTTAAAGTACTGGAAACTCTCCTCTAAGCTTTTTTATGCTCAAATGAAAGCTAAACCCTATAGTTGGGAGACAACAGCAGGATCAGGTCAACTTGAATCGTCCTAAAATTCAGTATTTTGAAAATGATTACAGGAAGAATGAGATGCAGAACTATAAACATTCTGTAACATCAGACCTGCTATCTTGTTCTAAGAAACACAAATACACTGGCAGATATCTGACTTAACTCATGCTTATGTTTGTAAGTAAGAATTATGAAAGAACTCCAAAAAAGAACAAACTGGTAAAATAACAAAAAAGCAAGCAGGCTGTAAGTACTCCAAACCACACTATTTATTGTGAGGGCTTTCGTCAGAGACAATGCTCCAACTTCACCAGACAAAAAAAAAGACAACAATTAACCACTCTATATACATACAAGTGGATGCAGTTAAACCAATCACAAATTAACCATCAGTAAATCACATTCACTAATTCATGTAGGGTTGTAAAAGCATCTAACTCCATTGTGGCAACAGTAAACAATTCAACTAATACAATATATCTTCTCCATTTACAATATGTATGCTTAAAACCATATACAAAACATATCAGAAACCTATACATAAATACATGCATATAATAAAAATATATATGTTAAAGATTAAAAATTAACAAGGTGTAATACCCTTTCAGCTAAAATACTAAGGGAGCTAAACACATAGTTGATACAAGTGTGGATAATTATAAAGAAAAGTCAAAACTTGAATGATTTTTACTTAATTATTCCTACATTTAAAAATGCAACTTGTGTACATGTATATATATATATATATATATATATATATATATATATATATATATATATATATATAAATATATATGTGTGTGTGTGTGTGTGTGTGTGTATGTGAATAAAAGACCAAAAATGCAAATACAAATGCATTGGCGAAACACATTTTAGATTATCCCACTCACAAGTTTGTGTTTGCAGTAATACAACAGTTAGAACATAATATACGAGGAGGAGGTGGGCAACGAAACTTGAGAGGAATGTGATATGCAAGGCAAAAACACATCGATCGACCCACATACCTCCTGGCCTTAATGAATATATATCAATCAAATGCCTTTAAAAGCTTAAAGCACTTGCTAGGTAGTGCCTATAGCTTGTGCACTAGCACTTCAGTTTTTCTAACTAAGTGTTCTAGTATATTTTGTATGCCTTTCTACAGTAAGTGCCACACTGGCCTTTGTTTGCTTACCTACAGTCAGTGTCATATTTACCATAAGGTTGCATTTATATATACTTGTCTACTGGACCATGTATTTTGGTCTTTTATATATATATATATATATATATATATATATATATATATATATATATATATAAAATGTAGGAATAATTAAGTAAAAATCATTCAAGTTTTAATTGTTACTTTATAATTACCCACACTTATTTCAAGTATGTGTTTAGCTCACATAGTATTTTAGCTGAAAGGGTATTACACCTTGTTAATTTTTAATGTTTAACATATATATTTTTATTATATACATGTATTTATGTATAGGTTTCTGATATGTTTTGTATATGGTTTTAAGCATACATATTGTAAATGGAGAAGATATCCTGTATTAGTTGAATTGTTTGCTGTTGCCACAATGGAGTTAGATGCTTTTACAACCCTACATGAATTAGTGAATGTAATTTACTGATGGTTAATTTGTGACTGATTTAATTGCATCCACTTGTAAGTATATAAAGTGGTTAATTGTTGTCTTTTCTTTAGTCTGATGAAGTTGGCACTTACAATAAATAGGGTTATTTTACCAGTAAGTAAGAATTATGTTTATTATTATTCTTTATACAAAGATAAGAAATTACCTATTTTATTTCTGAGTATGGCACTTAATTCTGAATATGATCATTGTCTATCCAAAATTGTATTATGGAGCTTTTTTCCCCAAGCCTCCACTGAAAAGGGGTCTGGCATGGTTCAGTTGAACTATCCCAGTAAACAAACAGACAAACAAACAAATAAATAAATAAAATCAGTGTAGGAAAGTTTTGCAGTCTGGCTAAACTGAATAAACAGTAAATTTAGTACAAAGCAATCTTTAAGTCTAATATTGCAGATGCCACCTAAAACAGGTCTACTTTGAAACATCTAAAACCCATAACATCTAATTTCATAACATTGAGACCAGGACATCTAAAACCCAAAACATCTAAATCCCATAACATTGAATTTCATAACATCTAACAGTACAAATCACAAGAAAATAACACCCCCTCCACATATAATGACACCAAACTAGTAAACACACTTTTATGGGGGATCCACACCCCCCCCATAAATTAAATATATCAACTGCAAGATCGCACTACAGTGAGAAAAAGTTAATTTCCTAACCCCATTGTATTAAGCCCCCCTGCAGAAACATAGTAAAAAGTGTGTTTGGTAGTTTGGTGTCATTATATGTGGGGGGGGGTTATTTTCATGTGATTTGTACTGTTAGATGTTATGAAATTCAATTTTATGGGTTTTAGATGTTTTGGGTTTTAGATGTTCTGGTGTCAATGTTATGAAATTAGATGTTATGTGTTTTAGATGTTTTGAAGGGGACCCCTAAAACACATATGTTGTATTTTATATACAAACAAGCATCACCTGGTATGTCTTCTTTACCACAGTTCTTACCCAGTTTACATTTCCTCCCTGATTTGCCAAGAGCAGAAGGCAGTGAAGCCCAAACATACCTCTCAACCTGCAGACACTGAAAGGAGAAACAAAGGCCGATGAAAAGTGGGAACATCCAGCTAAAAATCTGGACACATAATTAACACATGCCTCTTTCAGCTTCCAGTAGAAATGCAAGATACTACTCATAAGCACATGACAAAAGTGATGGAAAAATATAATCCCATTATTAAAAAGATCATGTAGTGATCATGAAGTGTTAACAACTATGATAATGCAGAAAATAATGTCCCCTTGGAATGCAAGAGTCACAAGAATAAATATGAATTAGGTATTGTAGTACCGTATTCTATAGATGGAGGTGAGATTAAAAGACTATTTAAGAATAATTGGAATATTATGGGTAGCTTTCCTTAAATTAATGAAATAGTAGGAGATGAGCCTATTTTTATAAATAAAGAAGGAAAAAAAACTTTAAAGGTATCTCCCAAGATAAATTCAAATATATGAATGATACAAAAGAAGTGGTGGTTAGATGCCTTAACTGTGAACATTGTAGGTTTATATATAAGGGGCATACAGTAGTAAATATTAATAATGTTAAATTGCATATATTAAGTGAAAATATTTGTAGAATGAAATCTGTAGTATACCTATCAGTGTGCTCACAATGTTCTTCATTTTACATAGGTATGACCACTAGAGAATTGTATAAAAGAATTAGAGAACATGTATATGCAATACAGAAGAAAGAAACTACTAATGCATGGGGTAGGCATTACAAAAATACAAATTGTTTAGGTAGTCCAAAATTTATGGTATTAGATAAAGTTCTTAATTTTAATAATAAGTGTACACCTGAAGATGAGCTAAAATGGAAAGAATACTGTTGGATTTTAAAATTAAATTCTAGTTGTCCCCCTGGACTTAATGACAAAGAAAACTTTAAGGTATACTTGAAAAAAATAAGGTTAAAACATTAAATTTATTTATTATTATAAAATGGGGGAGTCAAATATACTATTTAGTTTAGAATATTAAATATTTGATGTGTTTTATTAAAACAGTTTCTTGTGTCATTTATTCAGGTGTTTTTCTTTTTAAATTTGTGTGATGTGCAATGAATTCAAATGAAGGTTGATTGTTTAATTAATTAATTAATTAATTAATTAATTAATTAATTAATGGGTTATGATTTGCTTAAATATTGGTGGGGCAAATTAATTGTTATTGAGTCTGAGGAAGTCTTTACTGAATAAGCGAACTGTGATTTCTGGTAAATAAAGGCGGTTCAGTGAAGCTATTTCGAGTGATTTTGTTGATACATTGTTTGCTGTTCTCCATTTTTGGTGTTAGATCATGTAATATGTTGTTTAAATTTGTGGTGCCAATAGAATGTTGATCATGTTGTGTGATTTATTTTCCTTAATAGACAGCTAAAAAATTACATGTGATAAAGGGATTTTACAAAATTACATGAAGGGGTAAAATCAAGACTGAAAATATGGACACTTGAGAGGTCTGGACTCACATAACTTGATATTCAAAGGCTGACTGTACTAAATTCCACATCCTAACTCTTGACCCAAGAGCTGTATTAAGCAACGATTTATGCTGACCACAGAGCAGAACATGCACAATACACTGTGGTCTGTTTTTCTTCTACTTCATGTACCCTTTAACCTTTAGTTAGTTAGTTAGTTAGTTATCTTTTGTTGATCAGATAAGTCCTACTAGACTAGTTGCCTCTTTTTAAGTGAAAGCCTAATTTTTTTTATAGTACTTGGGATAATTTGGCTAAGTAAGAGCAACAGAATATTTTATATTAACCAACTCATACAGATGAAGCCTCAATTTAATATCATCCAAGGGGCAGCATTCAGTCCCATAGAAATAAAACTCGTCAAGATCGGTTTGGACCTGAGCCGGTTTCAGCAGCTCACGTACTTCAAGACAGTTTGAAGGATCACTAATCTACCATTTATTCTTCATTTCTTGGGATGAAGGACAATTGAAGGCTGTGTACAAACTAAATAGAAGAAACCCCATCTGAAAAGCAAGACAGAAAAATGTGCATTTTAGACAAAGTAACATCCATTGCAAAGATGTATGCTTGTTTCTAGAAGTTGTATCTTAGCATCCATTATGCACATATGGATTTAGGTAGGTTAGTCCTTGTTTTCTTAGTACATCTGAACAAAATAGATAGAGTGAGTGGTGTTATAAACAGTAGAAATATACCCAAGATGAATACAGAAGTATAGTCATATATAAAATAATAAAATATGCCACCAATGAAGAGTATCTAGTCAATTACATTTGTCTGACTGATTTCTGATTTTTTTTCCAGGTGACTTCACTGGACACATTTTGTATTCTGTGACTGAAAGCAATATGTGGAAATGCAAAGGCATGCAGAACATATTCATATGGGAGTCTTCATTACTTCTAAGGCACTTAGAAAAAGATGTTCAGTGATGTGATCTCAGACAAGTAGTTGTCGGAGTCGCACTTTAAATTGTTTCACTTAACCAGTCAATAAAACAATTTTCTCTTGAGTCTTTCTACAAGGCAGCTCCATAACATAGAAGAGCAAAGTGCAAAATGTACCCCAGATGGCCCAGCTTTAGCTAGTGACTAAGATGCTGGGAGAAATTACTACTTAAAGTGACAAGGTAGCAGTTAATGATGTTGCACATACCTTGAGGTGGGGGGATCAGTTAATCCAGAGGTCAGACAGTGACATGTACATGAACTATCACTGCTGTACAGCACTATGAACCAGGAAGAGTATGTGATGAGGCCTAAAATGAATGTCAAAGCCACATCAAGGTGGCTAGGGCTAAGAAGAAAATCCCAAACCCTCTCTGGATGACAGAACCACTTCCACTCTCATCCCTCACAATGAAGGGACAAGTAGGACAGAGGGCTGTCAATGAATGAACCAATCAATACAATGTTACAGTGTCACAATGTTATGGAAGGGTTATGAGACTACAAAATAGGTCATTACTAGTCAGTTACTGATTGTATCATCCAAAGGCTCTTTCCACACAGCAGTCGTCTACCTTCTTTTTAAATAAATTTATATTTTCTGCCAATCTTACTTCAGTTGGTAACATTGCTGCTCTAAAATTAAAAAAAAGTGCCATCCTAATTTGATGTTCATATTTTTAATTTCACCAATAACTGATTATTTCTAATCATTGTGTCATGTTGCTGAAGTGAGATGTCCATTAGGACACACAAAGATTCATTATTCTAATATTTATATATCCAAATTAGGTCCACATTCAATAGTCTATAAAAGACAGAGTACAACTGATTTTTTTAAACCTCTCTTCATATGACATATGTCCCTTTAAACTTCTTTGCAAAAAAAAGTGTTGTATGTTTTCTATTTTAATAGTATCAAGTCTTGAATATGTACAAAATTCAGCACCATACTCCAAAAATATGTCTTATTATGGATTTCTAAGTTATTCCCAATGTACTAAATCCCCCTGGATGACATTCTATTTAGAAAGATTTTTATTAAAAAATAACATTTTTTAAGAAAATTGTTAACATGTTCTTTAGAAGTCGATCTTCCATACACCTTAACTTCAAGATCTTCAGTTTCAACACATTCCTCTTTAAGAGTGGAATGAAGGGCATATGGATAAGCTTGATTATTGTTGTATAAATGTAGTATTTTACATTTTACTTTATTAAATTTCACAATGTTTGATTGTGCCCATTCAAATAAACTGTCAAATTAATTTTGGAGTTTCATCTGGTCACGAATCAAAAATGCAAAGCCTGCTATTTTCAAGTCATCAGGAAATGTGTGCATCCAACGTGTTTTCATGACTGAGGTAGTGGAAAGAAACATGGGAATTAAATGTTTCTGGTACAGAACTTTGAGGAACAGCATCTGTAATAGCATAGCTTTGGAATTAAAACCCTGTACACAAACTGTAGCTGTTTAGCCCATTATAGAGTCTAGGTGACATATTGGATAGTATACGCAAAGCTGGACAAAAATAAATAAATAAATAGACTTTTCCTTTGTAAATTCTTTCTAAGCAAAACTTTATTATATTATAATGTTTTGGTTTTTGGGGAAAAATGTCACTAATTTATGGTGATAAATTTTCTGTAAACATTAATTAACTTTGCTATGAGTATCTGTAAGCCATCCAATGTGGGATATCTTGATATCAACATGGATCTTCCATGCAAAAAAATTACTTTAGAGCAATGACAAGCTGACAATTAAGAATCCGTTAACACCAAAAAGTCCAGTATGGCCCCTTAAGTGACGAAATATGAACACATCTCAGTCTAGCTAAACAAGTCCCAACTTCAATGCAATACATCATCTCAATAAAATAATCCGTACAACTCTGGGTTGCTATCCTTCCAAGGTGAGTTTCTTAAGTCAGTGTGTAGTACAAAACATCCTGATTTAAATAAAAGATAATGTCTGTACCACATGCTCATAGATGTACAGTATGAACAGCATAGAGCAATCTGGACTGAGCAGAACAGAATCGGTATTATACTGCTGTCCCTCACAGACTATGAGAACAAAATATTGTAACAACATAAAACAACAGTTCTAAATATGTTTTTTTTTATTGTTGTTGTTGTTATTTTCTATTTGTATCATTATAAACTCAAATTCTGTAAGCCTCCTTATACACTGCAGCAACTGCACCTGCCAGGAAAGGATTATTTATCACCTGCACAGCGAAGTTTACATACTCCAGAAAAGATGAAACTCAACCATTGCAGTGGCAGCAGTACTGTTTATCATATCCCAATTTGTCAGATTTCAAAATGTGACTTTATTGCATTACTTTGACACGCTAATGATGTTTCAGCATGAAGGAACTTGCTTTGTTCCAGGTAGTGTACTATTATGTGAGGTAATATGACTTCAAGAATACGGAACTAGGGAATACATGAATTTTTCGTTTTTAAAGTATTCTAGCTTTTCTAAGTTTATGAGACTTAGAGGAGGAATACAAGCAGTGTAAGAGGGTCTTACCATCCCACTGCAAAAAACTATGAATTGTTCCGCTTACAGTATTGCACTAAGTTGTTTGAGTGGCAATATTTTGTATATTGCATATATTTTTATATATATGCATATATATGCATAGAGATATATATATATATATATATATGTGTATATATATATATATATATATATATATGTATATATATATATATATATATATATATATAAAGATCATGAGGGAGCACTGGAATATAGGAGCAGTGTAGAGGGTCAGATCTCCATACTGCAAAAACAAGTGTACAGTTTTGAAGATTTGAACTGTGATTTGTTTAGCTTGCATTTTAAGTTGTTGGAGTGGCAATATTTGGTACCTCACACACACACACACACACACACACACACATATATATATATATATATATATATATATATATATATATATATACATATCTATACATATCTATATATATATATATAAACTGACTGACAAAATAATTCACAGTCTCAGAGCAGTTATAGCTAATAGTTCCAAAGGTGCTTTATAAACAGTTGAAATTTTTCTGTTACAATAACAGACCTTTGTGTGAAATTAATATGCAGATCTAAAAGAAAGCTTCAGAGAGAGAGAGAAGAGAGGCATTGTTTCAGTCAGCAACAAATACTTAACTTTTTATTTTGAATGTAAAATAATACCTCAAACATTAGTTACTTTTCCTACAAAAACTTTGAAACATTAGGTGGGGAACTGTCTTATATTAAAATATAAATATGCGTGTATTAATAAATGCAAATTAATGTAACAGACAGCCTATTATCTACATGTTATAATGCCTTCATGGTGGACGATAGGAAAATGATTCTTCCAGGGATGGTGAAGGTCTCCACCTGCTGCATCAGGTCTCACAACACCCCTTGATGGTCTGTTATTTTCCTGCAATTCCTGCCCTGGCAGGCATTATTACTTGTCTACTGTCAAGAAGTAAGACAATTTTTGAAGCTTTTTAATGGAAAAAAGAAAGACAAAGCAAGGGGAGAAAGAGAAAACTCATAGAACTAATGGGTGCTAAAATTATGTCAGAAAGGCAAATCTAGGTGGTGCAGCAGTAGCATTGTTGCCTCACAGCAAGAGGTTCTTCCGTTCGATTCTCAGCTGGAGTGTGGGGAGTGCCTTCTGTGTGGAGTCTGCATGTCCTCCCCGCAGTTGGGTGGGCATTCGAAAGACATCCGTAAATAGGCATGCCTTCATTGAAGGTTGAATGTCGAGCTGGCACCTCGGCGTTCGTGAAAATCTACTGCCAATCATTAGCGGACCGGAGTTCGCTGTAACCTGGAAAAGCCGAAAGACAAACAACAACAACATATATATATATATATATATATATATATATATATGGATCTACTTGACTTAGTTGAAATCGCACATCATCACATCACAGTTCGTCAACATGCAAAATATCGAAATCCCACTTTATCAAAGAAGTGGAACAATGACGATCTACCGCGGGTAAGTAACAGTTACCCAAAATGAAAAAAAAACTACACTGCACCATCCCTAACCCTTTCAGGTAGGGGGCTACACCACCTCACACCCCAATGAGGGGGGCTGCACCCCCACCCCCTCCAAGTAAATCCACTAAGTTTGAGATCTCACTACAGTTGGGGAAAGGGCAAAGTTCACCATCTCACACAACTAACTTACCTTGAGAAGATTATCCTTACTCCTCTGCTTCAATTAAGTGGAATTTTGATATTTTGAGTGTCGACGAACTGTGATTCGATGATGTGCGATTTTGACAAAGTCAGGTAGTCCCGTATCTACACACACACACACATATATATATATATATATATATATATATATATATTGTGTGTGTGTGTGTACATATTTTATATATATATATATATATATATATATATATATAGAGAGAGAGAGAGAGAGAGCGAGAGATAATAAGTGAGCATAGGAATATAGGGGTAGTGCAGAGGGTCAGATTACCCCATTGTAAAATCAAGTATATTGTACTGTTTTGTAGAGCTGTGAACTGTGATTTCTTTAGCTTACAGTATTCCGTTAAGTTCTTTGAGTGGCAATATTTATATATATATATATATATATATATATATATATATATATATGTATATGTATACATATATATATGTATATATATATATATATATATATATATATATATATAGAGAGAAAGAGAGAGATAGAGAGACAGATTGTGAGTGAGCACAGGAATATTGGGCAGTGCAGAGGGTCAGATCACCCACTGCAAAAACAAGTGCATTGTACTGTTTTGTAGAGTTATGAGCTGTGATTTGTTTATCTTACAGTATTACATTGTTAAGTTCAAACCACAAATATTGAAACACCAACTACTCCAAAAAATGAAGTCTCTTAAGCACTAAGCACGAAGCAAATTTATTAGAATAAAGTGCTTTTTGTCCAACAGTATCGTTGGACTTCTTCAGAAAGACGAAAAACATCTTTCTGAAGAAGTCCAACGATACTGTTGGAAGAAAAGCGCTTTATTCTAATAAATTTGCTTTGTGCTTAGTGCTTAAGAGACTTGGCAGTTCAACGGGTTTTTTTGGAGTAGTTACATTGTTAAGTTGTTTGAGTGGTAATATTTGGCATCTTATCGAATAGAGATAAAAGGCTTCATTGTAACCCCTCCTGTAATCTTACTTGTGCAAGTGGCTTGACAAAATGCCTTTATTCTTCTTCTTCACTTTTTGATGATCAAACAATTTCATTAGAAAAGCATCCAGCATATGCCTCTTATATTAAGTTAATATGTCATTTGTATAATACAACCAGATAATGGGTTGTATAGGACTTCTCTGGCTGTATACAATAACTCAATCAAAACTTACGTTCCCTTCCTCAACTTGACAGGGGCCCTAGTTTTTCATAGCCAGATGTGCTGTTAAACTGCCTTCTGCAGTAATCATTTACCTTTATTTATTTTTGCACTTACCCTGCATTCTCATTTTCGTTTTATACAAAAAAGCGCATTCCTGACGATAAGATTTTATCTCTTTCCAAAATATCATTTTTAAATTGATGTTTCTTTTTTTGTTTTTTTAAATTAAATTGATGTTTCTTTTTTTGTTTTTTTAAATTATATCTGACTTCAAAGGTTCAATGAATCATTATCTAGTTACAAGACTCGGTCAGAGTCACAACAGCTTTCAAGTGGAGGGTGAAGAACCCAAACATAGACCTCAGGATAAACTTCATTAGCAGTTCAGTTGCTGTGACCTTTGTGATACAGTGCCACTTTTCACCCAGTGCTTTAAGTATTCCTTTAGTCTTCCAAAGATTCGAAAAAGTCTGGAAATGTCTTCCACTTTGGGATGCATATCTATTTGTATCTTCCAAATTAAAGCTAATCCAATGTTATTCAAATAATTTTCTTATTAAAATGATCACAGCTAAACAGATACATAATGAAAAGTATCATATTGCCTATTGTTCTGAATTCCCTTTGCAGTCTGTTTTCAGAAACTTCTATCGCTCTCCCATTGTCAGGCATTCAGGATCCTGGGAAATGATTACCAACAGCATAATGGTTAATTATGGAGTTCTTCAGCTATTCTGTCATCAGTGCAAATGGACAAACAGTGCAGCTCTCTTCTTTAACCTTGTGATCTCATTTGCTACCTGAGTTAATTTCACATGGATAGTAATATTCCTTATCTCAGCTCTTACTCAGTACTTGATGTTCCTAATGATGTTAGAGTTATTATGGGCACATAAGCAATTTAATCATTTAACTATTCTTAGCAGACATTCCTTATCACTATTTATATAAGGCCTAGTATTTTTAGGAATAGAGCTGCATAAAATAGGAAGATGCCATCTGCTATGGCAATTGAAGACCAGTGCTGCAATTTTTATTGCTTCACACTGTGTACATTACTAATCTTTTACTGAAATATGTAATGTATGTTACATTTTAACAGCTATAATTGTCAGAATATTATGATCACATATTATGATACCTAAGCAACATAAGTAAAAAGTCCATATCCAGTACACTGGTAAATTTAAAATGCAGTGCTGATACGTTACATGCAATAGATATGTCACACTCTCCATCTGCATTAGCTTTCAATACATTTTTAAACTTGTCCAACTGTGAGGACATTTCAAGGAAATAATAATAGATTTTAAAGAGCAAACCGATAAAAGCCACACAACTGAGTAAAGGTCAGAAAATAACAATGAAAAATAGTAAAACAAAATAATTCGATCAACACAATCGTCACTTAATGAAAATATTAATGCCAATGTTTTTAAAGAGTTCTCTGAGTCATGAGACCAACCACACTAGTTCAGTCACACCATCTGTTTGATGGTGCTGTATTTCAACACTAAAATAGTAGGATGTACACAGACTACTGCAAATAGACCTACAAAACAGGCTAACTTGTATGAAAGGTAGAGCCTGATGCCTCCTATCAAGTAAACACCTTATAACTGAGTGCTCTATACTAATGGCGCTCCTGAGTCAGACTACTATTACCTGTGGTTTACATAAGTTCCGTTATTTAGTCAGCTTAATTCTAGAAAGGAATCAGTGACGGTGCGCATATTAGAGGCTTTAATGGCAGAGATTTCTATAGAAAGCAGTGATCAATGAGTTTTCCAGTCAGAAACCCTCAAGTGAAAGCTCCACAAACAACAGGAAAGCCAAATGGTACAGTAACATTGGAACTGTTTGACACCTAGCTAGCAGACATCACATGTGGATGACACTGAAGTGAATGTTTCAGAAAGACTTGTCAGCTTTTTCATGTGGTACGTGAATGGTAACAACATGAAAGTACTGGTGTAGAAAACAATTCTTCTTGACACAGGAAAGCATATAAACAAACATAAGCACACACACACACACACACACACACACACACACACACACACACACACACACAATCAAAAAATATGTTAATTATTTTGTGTCTGCCAGATAAATGCCAAGTACATAATTTACATATCCTAATAGCTCAGTGCTGTTTCTCTGGATAGTATATTTCTACACAAGTAATTTGAATTAATCTGCTATCTTTTTCAGTTGTGTTGACTTGTATACAAGGAAGCTGCACTCAGAAATTGATGAATATGGACACAAACATAGGTTCATAGGTAGGTACTAGGCTATCTGACCGAAGGCATTTATAAGCCTAGCCAGAATGTGTTGGTTTTCGCCACCCCCTTAGATTAGTTCCCTATGCCTCTGTCCAGCAGACCCACTGAAGTGATCCCCGGGGTAAACTTTCTGTTTCCCATCCACTCGTCAAGGTTTCTTTTGAAGAGTTTTAATGAGGAGTTCTGCCTAATGTAGACTGGAATCTTGTTCCAAAGAATGGGAAGTCTCTGGGACAGGAATCTATCCCTCCAGCATGTACTATTTATTGTTGTGGTAAGGTTTAGACCCTTAGAGCATGTGGCTCGCGGGGATAAGGTTTTCTTTAGCTGGAGCATGCCCATCAATTCTGGGTTGGACATGGCCTTGTATGTCAGCAGAGATCACCTCTGAGTAGGCGGTATGCAACCGAATACAGCTGGAGTTTCTTCAGTTGAGCTGCATAGGGCATCTGTTTGAGGCCAGTGATCCTCTTGGTGAGGTATTTCTGTGGTCTTTCCAGCTGTTGCAGGTGTCTTGTAAGGTACATCCCAAATGGGCCATTGTACTTTATGATGGGTCTGAGTGATGAGTAGAGGGGCACAATGACCTCTTTTGATCTGGATGCAAACCCTTTTGTGATTAGATGGGCCATGTAAAAGGATTTTCTAACCACTTTGGCAATGTGATTATCAAAGGTGAGATTACTATCTACTTGGGTCCCCAGATCCCTTATTACATCTTCCTTATTTAGGGGACTACCACCTATGGGGAAGTTTTTGGGTACTTTGTTTTTTCCAAAAAGGATGACTACGCACTCTTTGGCATTTAGCTTGAGGCCATGATTTTGACACCAGTTATCCGTCTCAGTGAGACCCTTTTGGAGGATGTTTGTGTCAGCCAGAGAGTCAATTATAGGCCCTAGTTTGCTGTCGTCTGTGAACTTGGTCACCCATAGTCCTCCTGTGCTTGCCTGTACCTCTGAGAAGTATATGCTGAACAGGAGGGGTCCTAGGACTGAGCCCTGTGGAACGCCATTTGTAAAAAGTTTAGAGTCGGACCTAGCTCCCACAACTCTCACCATGTGGGTTTTCTGGATAGTATATTTCTACATAAGTAATTTGAATTAATCTGCTATCTTTTTCAGTTGTGTTGACTTATATAGAAGGTAGCTGCACCCAGAAATGGATTTGTTTTATAATTACCACTTAGTCTACCACCACACTGTGCAAAAAGTGTCTATATACTAATGTTGAAAAGGACACAGGAACATGTCATAGGTTCATAGGTTCCCGGGTACATGCTAATACTTTGACGTCATCCATTTCTTGAAATGCTGCTGAACTCCAGAATACATCTGCATTTTTCCCTGTTCCTTTTTGGGTAGAATAGTGTACTGAGTGACTCTGAGGCTTTCAGATTCTGTTGACTATAATGGGGAAATGGTGATTTAACACATCAAAACAAGAAATCTATAACTGTAGTAAGGTGCAGCTGTGATGTTTCCATTTCTCTTGAGCCAGTTAAGACAATCTGTCTAATCATATGCATACTATTTAAACACGTATAACCCGACACCTGTTTCATAAGTACCTATGTGTTTGACTTGAATCTGTCCTGTCAATTGACCACCAGGCAGCAGCCATGACTCACAATATTTTCAAATATTTCACTTTACATTATGAAATTTCAAATGTCCTCAACCTGGAAGCTACAGAAAAACCCTTTAGAATCAACACTGTAATACTCAAACTAATCCAGAACTCAGCTCACAGCGCAACAAAGCTTCATGTAATAGTTAATAAGACACGTCTCATCTCCCTTTTAATTCATAATGCACATAACTACAATCTGTTGGGAAAAGCCCACTGACTTCACACAATAGCATATGCAACACTCACACTAGCCTCACTCTTTTTAGACATATTACATGTGGAATACTACCCTCCTGTAGGATGTAAATCAAAGCTGACCACTGTCTCTGAAGAATCATACCCAAATTGCACCACTACTTGACAAGAGCCAATGATTAGTATGCACTCATACTGACAAGACTACCTTTTGTGTTAGCAACAAATGAGAGGAGTTTTTCTGGAACTGTTCTAGTCACATGTATATTGCCTTTAAAAAATACTTAACATGAGCAAAATGACATCGTCATCATCATCTTCTTCTTTGTGAAACTAGTCCAATATCTTATAGATACATACCTTTGTAACTCCTTAATGAAAAATGGATAGCAATATTTTATCACTTGCTTATCTTCTACAGTTCCCACAGTTAGATTTGCTTACTTTTTTGTAATTATAATGTTAGTCAGGTGTCTGCTTTAGCCTTTTTTCAGTACTTTCCTCTCACTGACATTGCTACATGGTCTTCTTATTCAAGGTGGAATAGTGCAACTATTTTGAAGTGAACACCACTTGGTGCAAGTAGGTTTTTCTGCACAATCTATTCCTTGCAAAGTCATATGGGTCATCAAATACAGTGATGCATTTTTCATCTTTATGAATCTGCATCTTATTATTGTAAAACTGAAGTTGCATTCTATTGTACAATACATTTTAGCCAGGTCATGATTGAAAGGGTCTTGTACCAGTCCACTCAATCAATTAACAAAAACATAAAAATATACAAATTAATACATAAAGTGTATGGATTTGGGAAGAGATGTTTGCTATCATACTAGGAATTATTCAGTCTAGAAAGCTCACTCTGACAATTTGGAGCAAATTCTTTCAAAATTGCCTGTTATGGTAACTGCCAGTTTCAGAATCTTTTTTTTTCCTGTCCCTGAGAGTGCATCTTGCTTGTCAGCTAGGTCAACCAGGTACTCCTAAATGCCCTCAAACTTATTCAAACCAATACTCAGAGCCAGTGAGGAGATTAAGGTGTCCAGGTGCAGTGTAATATTGCTGCCAGGGGTAGTTTTGCTTATGTCCTGTCACCTATTTCCCCTGCCCATGCTTGTTAGTTATCCAATGGACAGAAGTGCAATGGTGGGCATGTTGTTCTACCTCCATTCCCCTCACCTACTCCCATTTAGGACACATGCACTCTTATGCATCCCCAGCCTCAATGAGAGATCTAACCCAAGGAGCATGCAGGCACCCCCTCCAGGGTGGGCATGGCTATCATTCCCCTTCTATACCTCAGGATCCAGAGCCACTAACTGAAACCAGGTTGTCTGGGCTGTAGTTAGGTATTTATCCCCCCTATGCATTGGAATGATAAACCATTTCAGAATCTCTGTACTTTTTAACCATTTTCCTTTGGGTGGCTGTCATATATGTCCCCATATAGTAATGCCACTGATTTAGGTGCAAGCGTACTCTTTTCCTGCATTTTATGTAGCTTAAAGGATGTTAAGTATGTTTCCAAGATAAAAGGAGTGCTTCTCCAACAAACCAGTTCTGAGAAAAATATTTTCTTAGGGAAATTATTGTACCAGTGGCATGATTCCCCTCCACTGATAAAAAACTACCCCAACCAAATGCTGAAGTGGGACTGCATTTTGTTCATTGGCATGCACTGTCTCATTCTGGTCTACCACATAAGTTGCATGCTATAGCTAACCAATCCATGGATGCTACCACATGGCATAAACAATTATATCACTTGCTCAAATACAGCTGATGTTAGTTTTAAATACTGCTTTCTCTACTTTGTTACCAAATCACATTTGGAATAGGACAAACTGCCTGCTCTACTGATAACTTTTGCATGTGTATTTCATGAAGCCATATTACACTGTGAACAAAATAACAACAAAAGAAATATTTTCTCCTTGATTAATAATGTAGGTCACATCTTTCCTGACTCCACAAAGGAGGCAACTCAACTGAACTCTCTAACTACCGTCCACTAGCTTTACTCTCCCCTTTATCTAAAATTATGGAAAAATGTATCCACCGCCAACTACTAGACCACCTACTGAAAAATAACTTACTAGCTAACTGCCAACATGGCTTTAGGCCTCACCATAGTACCACCACAGCCCTCTTATCCTTTTCTGTCTGTATTAACAATAACCGAAACAACAATACTCTATCCTCAGCACTCTTTATTGACTTATCAAAAACCTTTGACGTGGTCAACCATCAACTTCTCCTGAACATACTTGGTTCTCTCTCACTAGATATACAGGCTTTACAATGGTTTAAATCCTACCTTGAGAATAGGCAACAGGCTGTGCTCTGGGAAAATAATCTGTCTTCTCGCCTTCCTATTACCCTAGGAGTCCCTCAAGGTTCTATCCTAGGCCCTTTCCTATTCTCAATTTTCATAAATGATCTCAATTTGATCGTTCCTCAAGCTACATGTATCCAATATGCTGATGACTCCACACTAATATGCTCAGCTACCTCTACATCTCAACTTCAGGCCACTACCCAAACAGTGCTCAACAGCATAGAAAGATGGTTCTTACAGCATAGCCTCCTCCTGAATCCTAAAAAAAACAAAACTACTACTCTTCACTCCCACACAAAGGTCCCCCCCAACTCACTTCACAGTTATATCCAATGATGGTATCATTATATCTCC
>NC_056741.1:1028377079-1028542079 GCF_019279795.1 Protopterus annectens | reverse complement strand
AACTGATTGGTGTATTAATCAAGAAGTGCAACAAAAATAAAGAATATTAACTTCAAAGCACAACATTGCAAAGATCACCTGTTTATAAAATAATCTGCAACAATCTTGATATTCCAAAGAAATACCACATACCACAATCCCCCAACCATTACTAGGAAACAGGTCATCAGTTCACCTTCCGGAGCCAAAAACACTGCATCAGTGGGCCCCAATAACATCCCAGGATGTTTAATAATTAGCATGAAACATAACCTCTCTGGTCCACTTGAATCACTTTTCAACTGGAGCCTTCAGTCAGGTTTTGTGCCAAGGAATGGAAGATGGCAACGATCATCCCCCTGCATAAAGGAGGTTCAACCACTGATCCAGTTAACTACATGCCCACAGGTCTTACCAGCCTCATATGTAAGTCAACAGAAAGAACCATCATGGACATGATAAATGAGAACATGGGTAAACTGCAAACAATGGACACATAACAGTTCTGCTTTGCTAAAGGAAGATCATATCTATTAAATCTGGTGGACGTTTTTGAGAGGGTTGCCAAAGCACTGGACAAAGATAAGACTGTACACACAGCTAACCTTGACCTGGCCAAGATTTGTGGTACTATACTCCACTCAGGCATTATAGACAAGCTTTCTAATTTAGGTATAAACCCTTTTATCACCCACTGGATATCTAACTGGCTCATTGATAGGACCCAGGAGGTCAAAATAGGTGATGCCACTTCTGCCAAGAGGCCAGTCACTAGCGGAGTCCTCCAGGACTTGGTACTGGGCCTGCTCCTTTCTGGCATCTATTTCTCTGAAATGAAAGCAAACGCTGCAGGCTTATGGCTGACTACATTTGCAAATGATTGCAAGCTGGGAGTTATCATCAACTACCCTGCAGGCACTAAAATTCTTCAAGAAGGTCTATGTCTGACTAATAAATGGTGCGAAAGCCATGGTCTTAAACTCAATGCTAAGAAATGCATAATTGTACCCTTTGGGAAGTCAGCCATTTAAGCTAATTACAATAATGATAATATGCTCCTAAGAATTGACCCAGTAGTCAGGGATCTGGGTACGTACATACACAATAGCCTTATTTTCAACCACCAAGTGGCCACAGTGGTGGAGAAACCCCTTTATTTTATACAACTTATAAGTAAAGGTATGACTGTGGTGGTGGTGCTGCAATAGCGTTGTCGCCTCACAGTAAGACGTTGTCCTGTTCGATTCTCATCTAGAATGTCTTCTGTGTGGAGACATGTGTGAATGGGAGTAACTTCGTTGAAGGTTGTACATCAGGGCTGGCAACTCGGTACGTATAAATCTGCTGCCAATCATTAGCGGACCGGAGTTCTGCTGTGGCGACCCCTAACCAGGAAAAGCTAAAAGATACAACATCTAGGTACAAAGAGGTCATTATCTCACTGTACTCTGTCCTTATCAGGCTAATTATAGAGTACAGTGCTCCCTTTGGTATGTACCTGATCAGGCATATCCAGCAACTAGAATGACTTCAAAAGTTCCTTGAAAAAAAGAATCGTATGTAGATCGGCTTAAAGTCCTTTCCCTCTACTCAGTCTCCTACAGATTGCTGAGGGGTGATCAATGCCTAGCTTACAAGACATTCACAAACCCCACACTTATGAATCTCGTTCATATTCGGTGGTCAAAGACAACCAGAAATACAAGGTCTTGGGACCTGAATTTTATCTGTGACTTAAACAGAACATGCTGGAGAGACAGATATGTGTCTCAGAGACTGGTGCTCCTATGGACCAGTCTTCCCATACATCTTAAAGCTGAGTTTGTCTATTATCCAGTTTAAGCACATTCTGGATCATTGGGTGGGGAACTGGAAATTTATACCAGGCCTGGCACTCATGTCCCTCATGGACAGAGGTAGCTTATAAATTCCTGCCCCTCAATGTCCTATTGGATACAGGATATTTACTACTCTTTTGGGAGAAACATGGCTAGGCTTAGAAAGACCCCCCCAGGTCATTAGCCTACTAACAATCTAAGACTCTATGAATCTGTGAATCTAATGAGTATCAGATTATATAATTTACAAATAAAACTTTACAACATGTAGTGACTCACGCCATGTATAACCATGTATAACAGTAACACAAGAATGTACATAAAAATAAAATACATGGAATACCTATGCAAAGAATGTAACTGAACACGCATAATGCAAACAATCCCAGGTAGTACTTAGCAGCATAGATAAACCACAATCACTACTGATAGAAACCCAGAAAATGATAACCAAAGAAAAACAAGGCAGCCTGCATATCATTGGAATGTAAACATTGTGATAGAAAAACAGCCAATGGAAACATAATTGCAAATATTGTCCACTTGTACGTCCAATGTTCATTTCCAGAAAGTGACATAATCATAAACCAAACATAATGCATATAAACCAGGTGCAAAAGTCAAATGTCAAGAAAACCAGCTGTAGTATTTTATATGGACAACTTTAGTGTTAATATACTACTAATATATTCATAATATTTACTGCCGTCTTAATTTATAATTTCCCTTACTTTTTCCCCCTCTTTCTCTCCTTTTTTTTCTGTTTCCATGTAGCCTGTTTTACATTGTATTTTCAACTGTAAATAGTTTGCATGTACAATATTATGCTATCTGGAAATTGTAAATTTGTTAAAATGTATCTATTTCCTTATGTAAATGTCTTACTTATGGTCTAAAATGCCCTTATGTAATAGTTTTTGTAGTTTGTGTTATTTTACTTTGTACTTTGCCTGTTTTTAAGAATTTTTCTGTTACCTCACTGTATTAACATTTTTATATTTTGGTATGTTGGAGCTTTTCTCCCTGGGCCTCCAGTGAAAATGGGTTTTGATAACCCAGTGGACTTTCCCGATCAACAAATGTCAATAAATAAATAAATACTGTTTTTATGAATAGAGTATCATATTGTTCTAAAACTCGATTTAAACATTTTTTCGTCTTCACAAATTTACTTTTGCTTGGTCACAGAAATACTCCAGCAGACAACTGTAGTCAAAGGTCATTGACATTCATTCTACTCTTGAACAAGACCGCACATAGCACAGACCTACAATTCAGAAACCTAAAAGGCACTCTCTGTGCAATCCTTTGACTACATTTTTGAGTATGTGCAAAGCATACTTAGTGCTGGCACACTCTAATATTCTACTGAAAATATATGAGGAAACTGAGATATATTGACAAAGTGAATACTAAATATTTGCAAGTGACCATACCAGTAATAAATGTCAAATGGATCATCTTCTGTGGGGAACATCTCTTCCAGATCCTCATGCAAACTTGGTATTTTAGATTCATGCAGTAAACATTAAGCAAACAACTACTTCACACAAAGCAGAAAAGACACAGAACAGCCATGTAATGTAGATAAAGAAAGAGCTTGCAAACTTCTTCACAACTTTTGCATGAAGTAGAAATAGCCTTGAGCCATAAAAGTCGGCATATTATGACTCATGCTTCCAAAAATCACTTCAGATGAACTGTGGTTCTCGTTTGACATGCCCACTTGTAAACAAATCTAAGATTCTGTATCACATAATAGGGATGTTAAGGATTTCTTCATTATTAACTTGTACTTGAAGGATATGCTCTGAACTATCAGTCGCCATCAAGAAAGTATGGATCAAATACGAATGTTGGCTAACTTTACCACAGCATAAAAACTGCCACCATTAGCCACCTACAGTAAGACATACATTTACTAAATGTTGGGCTTTTAACTCAACAATTAACCCACTAAAACTATGTACAGTTTCCAGAAGGTGACACCCAAATCATCAAGCCTTAAGATGTGGCTAACCCCAAAGGTTTGTTTACACTGTTGTCTGCTTACACTTTAAACAAAAGCCCATCGTGGTGGCAGTTGGTGATCAGTTTCTGAAGATGAAGATTCAACAGTATCCTGAGCAACAGTTATGGATGAGTCATCAGATATTTTTGTTATCGTGTTCCAGTTTCTCACAAGGGCATTCGTCTCCACTTCTCTGGGGTCAGACAGATTAAAATGTGAGGATCATCAACGCCTCAATATTTACAGTAGCAATAGCAACAGACTTCCCTCCACTTTTTATTCTCAGTTTAAGTCAACAGGCACTGTACATCACTAGCATATTTCCATTCCAAAGTATAGCTATACCTGTACATCACTAGCATATTTCCATTCCAAAGTATAGCTATACCTGTACATCACTAGCATATTTATATTCCAAAGTATAACTATACCTGTACATCACTAGCATATTTATATTCCAAAGTATAACTATACCTGTACATCACTAGCATATTTATATTCCAAAGTATAGCTATACCTGTACAATGCTGGCATATTTCCATTCCAAAGTATAGCTATACCAGTACATCACTAGCATATTTATATTCCAAAGTATAACTATACCTGTACATCACTAGCATATTTCCATTCCAAAGTATAACTATACCTGTACATCACTAGCATATTTCCATTCCAAAGCATAACTATACCTGTACATCACTAGCATATTTCCATTCCAAAGTATAGCTATACCTGTACAATGCTGGCATATTTCCATTCCAAAGTATAGCTATACCTGTACATCACTAGCATATTTCCATTCCAAAGCATAACTATACCTGTACATCACTAGCATATTTATATTCCAAAGTATAACTATACCTGTACATCACTAGCATATTTCCATCCCAGAGTATAACTATACCTGTATATTACTAGCATATTTCAATTCAAAAGTATAACTATACCTGTACATCACTAGCATATTTCCATTCCAAAGTATAACTATATCTGTACATCACTAGCATATTTCCATTCCAAAGTATAGCTATACCTGTACAATGCTGGCATATTTCCATTCCAAAGTATAGTTATACCTGTACATCACTAGCATATTTGCATTCCAAAGCATAACTATACCTGTACATCACTAGCATATTTATATTCCAAAGTATAACTATACCTGTACATCACTAGCATATTTATATTCCAAAGTATAACTATACCTGTACATCACTAGCATATTTATATTCCAAAGTATAGCTATACCTGTACAATGCTGGCATATTTCCATTCCAAAGTATAGCTATACCAGTACATCACTAGCATATTTATATTCCAAAGTATAACTATACCTGTACATCACTAGCATATTTCCATTCCAAAGTATAGCTATACCTGTACAATGCTGGCATATTTCCATTCCAAAGTATAGCTATACCTGTACAATGCTGGCATATTTCCATTCCAAAGTATAGCTATACCTGTACATCACTAGCATATTTATATTCCAAAGTATAACTATACCTGTACATCACTAGCATATTTCAATTCAAAAGTATAACTATACCTGTACATCACTAGCATATTTCCATTCCAAAGTATAACTATACCTGTACATCACTAGCATATTTCCATTCCAAAGTATAGCTATACCTGTACAATGCTGGCATATTTCCATTCCAAAGTATAGTTATACCTGTACATCACCAGCATATTTGCATTCCAAAGCATAACTATACCTGTACATCACTAGCATATTTATATTCCAAAGTATAACTATACCTGTACATCACTAGCATATTTATATTCCAAAGTATAACTATACCTGTACATCACTAGCATATTTATATTCCAAAGTATAGCTATACCTGTACAATGCTGGCATATTTCCATTCCAAAGTATAGCTATACCAGTACATCACTAGCATATTTATATTCCAAAGTATAACTATACCTGTACATCACTAGCATATTTCCATTCCAAAGTATAGCTATACCTGTACAATGCTGGCATATTTCCATTCCAAAGTATAGCTATACCTGTACAATGCTGGCATATTTCCATTCCAAAGTATAGCTATACCTGTACATCACTAGCATATTTATATTCCAAAGTATAACTATATCTGTACATCACTAGCATATTTCCATTCCAAAGTATAACTATACCTGTACATCACTAGCATATTTCCATCCCAGAGTATAACTATACCTGTACATTACTAGCATATTTCAATTCAAAAGTATAACTTATACCTGTACAATACTAGCATATTTTCATTCCAAAGTATAGCAATACCTGTACATCACTAGCACATTTCCATTCCAAAGCATAACTATACCTGTACATCACTAGCATATTTCTATTCCAAAGTATAACTATACCTGTACATCACTAGCATATTTCTATTCCAAAGTATAACTATACCTGTACATTACTAGCATATTTCCATCCCAGAGTATAACTATCCTGTACATTACTTGCATATTTCAATTCCAAAGTATAACTATACCTGTACATCACTAGCATATTTCCATTCCAAAGTATAACTATACCTGTACATCACTAACATATTTCCATTTCAAAGTATAACTATACCTGTACATCACTAGCATATTTCAATTCCAAAGTATAACTATACCTGTACAATACTAGCATATTTCCATTCCAAAGTATAACTATACCTGTACATCACTAGCATATTTCCATTCCAAAGTATAGCTATATCTGTTCATTACTAGCATATTTCTATTCCAAAGTATAACTATACCTGTACATCACTAGCATATTTCTATTCCAAAGTATAACTATACCTGTACATCACTAGCATATTTCCATTCCAAAGTATAACTATACCTGTACATCACTAGCATATTTCTATTCCAAAGTATAACTATACCTGTACATCACTAGCATATTTCCATTCCAAAGTATAACTATACCTGTACAATACTAGCATATTTCCATTCCAAAGTATAACTATACCTGTACATCACTAGCATATTTCCATTCCAAAGTATAGATATACCTGTACATCACTAGCATATTTATATTCCAAAGTATAACTATACCTGTACATCACTAGCACATTTCCATTCCAAAGTATAAATATACCTGTACATCACTAGCATATTTCCATTCCAAAGTATAACTATACCTGTACATCACTAGCATATTTCCATTCCAAAGTATAACTATACCTGTACATCACTAGCATATTTCTATTCCAAAGTATAACTATACCTGTACATCACTAGCATATTTCCATTCCAAAGTATAACTATACCTGTACAATGCTGGCATATTTCCATTCCAAAGTATAACTATACCTGTACATCACTAGCATATTTCTATTCCAAAGTATAGCTATACCTGTACATCACTAGCATATTTCTATTCCAAAGTATAACTATACCTGTAGATAACTAGCATATTTCCATTCCAAAGTATAACTATACCTGTATATCACTAACATATTTCCATTCCAAAGTATAACTACACCTGTACATCACTAGCATATTTCCATCCCAGAGTATAACTATACCTGTACATCACTAGCATATTTCTATTCCAAAGTATAACTATACCTGTACATCACTAGCATATTTCTATTCCAAAGTATAACTATACCTGTACATCACTAGCATATTTCCATTCCAAAGTATAACTATAGCTGTACATCACTAGCATATTTCCATTCCAAAGTATAACTATACCTGTACATCACTAGCATATTTCCATTCAAAAGTATAGCTATACCTGTACAATGCTGGCATATTTCCATTCCAAAGTATAGCTATACCTGTACATCACTAACATATTTCCATTCCAAAGCATAACTATACCTGTGCATCACTAGCATATTTATATTCCAAAGTATAACTATACCTGTACATCACTAGCATATTTCCATCCCAGAGTATAACTATACCTGTACATTACTAGCATATTTCAATTCAAATGTATAACTTATACCTGTACAATACTAGCATATTTTCATTCCAAAGTATAGCTATACCTATACATCACTAGCATATTTCCATTCCAAAGCATAACTATACCTGTACATCACTAGCATATTTCTATTCCAAAGTATAACTATACCTGTACATCACTAGCATATTTCTATTCCAAAGTATAACTATACCTGTACATTACTAGCATATTTCCATCCCAGAGTATAACTATCCTGTACATTACTTGCATATTTCAATTCCAAAGTATAACTATACCTGTACATCACTAGCATATTTCCATTCCAAAGTATAACTATACCTGTACATCACTAACATATTTCCATTTCAAAATATAACTATACCTGTACATCACTAGCATATTTCAATTCCAAAGTATAACTATACCTGTACAATACTAGCATATTTCCATTCCAAAGTATAACTATACCTGTACATCACTAGCATATTTCCATTCCAAAGTATAGCTATATCTGTACATCACTAGCATATTTCTATTCCAAAGTATAACTATACCTGTACATCACTAGCATATTTCTATTCCAAAGTATAACTATACCTGTACATCACTAGCATATTTCCATTCCAAAGTATAACTATACCTGTACATCACTAGCATATTTCCATTCCAAAGTATAACTATACCTGTACATCACTAGCATATTTCCATTCCAAAGTATAACTATACCTGTACATCACTAGCATATTTCCATTCCAAAGTATAACTATACCTGTACATCACTAGCATATTTCATTCCAAAGTATAACTATACCTGTACATCACTAGCATATTTCCATTCCAAAGTATAGATATACCTGTACATCACTAGCATATTTATATTCCAAAGTATAACTATACCTGTACATCACTAGCATATTTCCATTCCAAAGTATATATACCTGTACATCACTAGCATATTTCCACTCCAAAGTATAACTATACCTGTACATCACTAGCATATTTCCATTCCAAAGCATAACTATACCTGTACATCACTAGCATATTTCCATTCCAAAGTATAGCTATACCTGTACATCACTAGCATATTTCCATTCCAAAGTATAACTATACCTGTACATCACTAGCATATTTCCATTCCAAAGTATAGCTATACCTGTACATCACTAGCATATTTCCATTCCAAAGTATAACTATACCTGTACATCACTAACATATTTCCATTTCAAAGTATAACTATACCTGTACATCACTAGCATATTTCTATTCCAAAGTATAACTATACCTGCACATTACTAGCATATTTCCATTCCAAAGTATAACTATACCTGTACATCACTAGCATATTTCCATTCCAAAGTATAACTATACCTGTACATCACTAGCATATTTCCATTCCAAAGTATAACTATACCTGTACATCACTAGCATATTTCCATTCCAAAGTATAACTATACCTGTACATCACTAGCATATTTCTATTCCAAAGTATAACTATACCTGTACATCACTAGCATATTTCCATTCGAAAGTATAACTATACCTGTACATCACTAGCATATTTCCATTCCAAAGTATAACTATACCTGTACATCACTAGCATATTTCCATTCCAAAGTATAACTATACCTGTACATCACTAGCATATTTCTATTCCAAAGTATAACTATACCTGTACATCACTAGCATATTTCTATTCCAAAGTATAACTATACCTGTACATCACTAGCATATTTCCATTCCAAAGTATAACTATACCTGTACATCACTAGCATATTTCCATTCCAAAGTATAACTATACCTGTACATCACTAGCATATTTCTATTCCAAAGTATAACTATACCTGTACATCACTAGCATATTTCCATTCCAAAGTATAACTATACCTGTACATCACTAGCATATTTCCATTCCAAAGTATAACTATACCTGTACATCACTAGCATATTTCCATTCCAAAGTATAACTATACCTGTACATCACTAGCATATTTCTATTCCAAAGTATAACTATACCTGTACATCACTAGCATATTTCCATTCCAAAGTATAACTATACCTGTACATCACTAGCATATTTCCATTCCAAAGTATAACTATACCTGTACATCACTAGCATATTTCCATTCCAAAGTATAACTATACCTGTACAATACTAGCATATTTCCATTCCAAAGTATAACTATACCTGTACATCACTAGCATATTTCCATTCCAAAGTATAACTATACCTGTACATCACTAGCATATTTCTATTCCAAAGTATAACTATACCTGTACATCACTAGCATATTTCCATTCCAAAGTATAACTATACCTGTACATCACTAGCATATTTCCATTCCAAAGTATAACTATACCTGTACATCACTAGCATATTTCCATTCCAAAGTATAACTATACCTGTACATCACTAGCATATTTCCATTCCAAAGTATAACTATACCTGTACATCACTAGCATATTTCCATTCCAAAGTATAACTATACCTGTACATCACTAGCATATTTCTATTCAAAAGTATAACTATACCTGTACATCACTAGCATATTTCCATTCCAAAGTATAGCTATACCTGTACATCACTAGCATATTTCCATTCCAAAGTATAGCTATACCTGTACATCACTAGCATATTTCCATTCCAAAGCATAACTATACCTGTACATCACTAGCATATTTCCATTCCAAAGTATAACTATACCTGTACATCACTAGCATATTTCCATTCCAAAGTATAACTATACCTGTACATCACTAGCATATTTCCATCCCAGAGTATAACTATACCTGTACATCACTAGCATATTTCCATTCCAAAGTAAAACTATACCTGTACATCACTAGCATATTTCCATTCCAAAGTATAACTATACCTGTACATCACTAGCATATTTCCATTCCAAAGTATAACTATACCTGTACATCACTAGCATATTTCCATTCCAAAGTATAACTATACCTGTACATCACTAGCATATTTCTATTACAAAGTATAACTATACCTGTACATCACTAGCATATTTCCATTCCAAAGTATAACTATACCTGTACATCACTAGTATATTTCTAATCCAAAGTATAACTATACCTGTACATCACTAGCATATTTCCATTCCAAAGTATAGCTATACCTGTACAATGCTGGCATATTTCCATTCCAAAGTATAACTATACCTGTACATCACTAGTATATTTTTAATCCAAAGTATAACTATACCTGTACATCACTAGCATATTTCCATTCCAAAGTATAGCTATACCTGTACAATGCTGGCATATTTCCATTCCAAAGTATAACTATACCTGTACATCACTAGCTTATTTCCATTCCAAAACATAACTATACCTGTACATCACTAGCATATTTCTATTCCAAAGTATATCTATACCTGTACATCACTGGCATATTTCCATTCCAAAGTATAACTATACCTAAACATCACTAGCATATTTCCATTCCAAAGTATAAATATACCTGTACATCACTAGCATATTTCTATTCCAAAGTATAACTATACCTGTACATCACTAGCATATTTCCATTCCAAAGTATAACTATACCTGTACATCACTAGCATATTTCCATTCCAAAGTATAACTATACCTGTACATCACTAGCATATTTCTATTCCAAAGTATAACTATACCTGTACATCACTAGCATATTTCCATTCCAAAGTATAACTATACCTGTACATCACTAGCATATTTCCATTCCAAAGTATAACTATACCTGTACATCACTAGCATATTTCTATTCCAAAGTATAGCTATACCTGTACATCACTAGCATATTTCTATTCCAAAGTATAACTATACCTGTAGATAACTAGCATATTTCCATTCCAAAGTATAACTATACCTGTATATCACTAACATATTTCCATTCCAAAGTATAACTACACCTGTACATCACTAGCATATTTCCATCCCAGAGTATAACTATACCTGTACATCACTAGCATATTTCTATTCCAAAGTATAACTATACCTGTACATCACTAGCATATTTCTATTCCAAAGTATAACTATACCTGTACATCACTAGCATATTTCCATTCCAAAGTATAACTATACCTGTACATCACTAGCATATTTCTATTACAAAGTATAACTATACCTGTACATCACTAGCATATTTCCATTCCAAAGTATAACTATACCTGTACATCACTAGTATATTTCTAATCCAAAGTATAACTATACCTGTACATCACTAGCATATTTCCATTCCAAAGTATAGCTATACCTGTACTATGCTGGCATATTTCCATTCCAAAGTATAACTATACCTGTACATCACTAGTATATTTCTAATCCAAAGTATAACTATACCTGTACATCACTAGCATATTTCCATTCCAAAGTATAGCTATACCTGTACAATGCTGGCATATTTCCATTCCAAAGTATAACTATACCTGTACATCACTAGCATATTTCCATTCCAAAGTATATCTATACCTGTACATCACTGGCATATTTACATTCCAAAGTATAACTATACCTAAACATCACTAGCATATTTCCATTCCAAAGTATAAATATACCTGTACATCACTAGCATATTTCTATTCCAAAGTATAACTATACCTGTACATCACTAGCATATTTCCATTCCAAAGTATAACTATACCTGTACATCACTAGCATATTTCTATTCCAAAGTATAACTATACCTGTACATCACTAGCATATTTCTATTCCAAAGTATAACTATACCTGTACATCACTGGCATATTTCTATTCCAAAGTATATCTATACCTGTACATCACTGGCATATTTCCATTCCAAAGTATAATTATACCTAAACATCACTAGCATATTTCTATTCCAAAGTATAACTATACCTGTACATCACTAGCATATTTCCATTCCAAAGTATAACTATACCTGTACATCACTAGCATATTTCTATTCCAAAGTATAACTATACCTGTACATCACTAGCATATTTCTATTCCAAAGTATAACTATACCTGTACATCACTAGCATATTTCTATTCCAAAGTATAACTATACCTGTACATCACTAGCATATTTCCATTCCAAAGTATAACTATACCTGTACATCACTAGCATATTTCTGTTCCAAAACATAACTATACCTGTACATCACTAGCATATTTCCATTCCAAAGTATAACTATACCTGTACATCACTAGCATATTTCCATTCCAAAGTATAACTATACCTGTACAATACTAGCATATTTCCATTCCAAAGTATAACTATACCTGTACATCACTAGCATATTTCCATTCCAAAGTATAGCTATACCTGTACATCACTAGCATATTTCTATTCCAAAGTATAACTATACCTGTACAATACTAGCACATTTCCATTCCAAAGTATAACTATACCTGTACATCACTAGCATATTTCCATTCCAAAGTATAACTATACCTGTACATCACTAGCATATTTCCATTCCAAAGTTTAACTATACCTGTACATCACTAGCATATTTCTATTCCAAAGTATAACTATACCTGTACATCACTAGCATATTTCCATTCCAAAGTATAACTATACCTGTACAATGCTGGCATATTTCCATTCCAAAGTATAACTATACCTGTACATCACTAGCATATTTCTATTCCAAAGTATAGCTATACCTGTACATCACTAGCATATTTCTATTCCAAAGTATAACTATACCTGTACATCACTAGCATATTTCCATTCCAAGGTATAACTATACCTGTATATCTCTAACATATTTCCATTCCAAAGTATAACTACACCTGTACATCACTAGCATATTTCCATCCCAGAGTATAACTATACCTGTACATCACTAGCATATTTCTATTCCAAAGTATAACTATACCTGTACATCACTAGCATATTTCTATTCCAAAGTATAACTATACCTGTACATCACTAGCATATTTCCATTCCAAAGTATAACTATACCTGTACATCACTAGCATATTTCCATTAGAAAGTATAACTATACCTGTACATCACTAGCATATTTCTATTCCAAAATATAACTATACCTGTACATCACTAGCATATTTCCATTCCAAAGTATAGCTATACCTGTACAATGCTGGCATATTTCCATTCCAAAGTATAACTATACCTGTACATCACTAGCATATTTCCATTCCAAAGTATAGCTATACCTGTACATCACTAGCATATTTCTATTCCAAAGTATAACTATACCTGTACAATACTAGCACATTTCCATTCCAAAGTATAACTATACCTGTACATCACTAGCATATTTCCATTCCAAAGTATAACTATACCTGTACATCACTAGCATATTTCCATTCCAAAGTATAACTATACCTGTACATCACTAGCATATTTCTATTCCAAAGTATAACTATACCTGTACATCACTAGCATATTTCCATTCCAAAGTATAACTATACCTGTACATCACTAGCATATATCCATTCCAAAGTATAACTATACCTGTACATCACTAGCATATTTCCATTAGAAAGTATAACTATACCTGTACATCACTAGCATATTTCTATTCCAAAGTATAACTATACCTGTACATCACTAGCATATTTCCATTCCAAAGTATAGCTATACCTGTACAATGCTGGCATATTTCCATTCCAAAGTATAACTATACCTGTACATCACTAGCATATTTCCATTCCAAAGTATAGCTATACCTGTACATCACTAGCATATTTCTATTCCAAAGTATAACTATACCTGTAAATAACTAGCATATTTCCATTCCAAAGTATAACTATATCTGTACATCACTAGCATATTTCCATTCCAAGTTATAACTATACCTGTACATCACTAGCATATTTCCATTAGAAAGTATAACTATACCTGTACATCACTAGCATATTTCCATCCCAGGGTATAACTATACCTGTACATCACTAGCATATTTCCATTCCAAAGTATAACTATACCTGTACATCACTAGCATATTTCCATTCCAAAGTATAACTATACCTGTACATCACTAGCATATTTATATTCCAAAGTATAACTATACCTGTACATCACTAGCATATTTCCATTCCAAAACATAACTATACCTGTACATCACTAGCATATTTCTATTCCAAAGTATAAGTATACCTGTAAATACCTAGCATATTTCATTTCCAAAGTATAACTATACCTGTAAATCACTAGCATATTTCCATTCCAAATTATAACTATACCTGTACATCACTAGCATATTTCCATTAGAAAGTATAACTATATCTGTACATCACTAGCATATTTCCATTCCAAAGTATAACTATACCTGTACATCTCTAGCATATTCATGGACCTTTGTAATCTAACATTGTCATAGACTGCCACTACTAAACCTGGGGAAGTGCTTGAACTGGAAACAACCATAAAACCATAACCTGCACAGATGTACAAATTAATCTACTAGCATTAGCAGTAACTATATGCTAAACATATCTATATTATAAATAAACAACTGGATAAACATATTGTCACCAATACTACTCGGGTCTCTGGCCTCCAAACCCCAATAGAATTACATGTACTATACAAATGTATGCTACATCTGAACACTGTATAATACCAACAGATTTTAAAATGTCGATCAACTATATCAGTACCTGATTTGCTATGCATTTGATAATTTGCATATACTCAGTTCAAACTGAAATCAGTGGAACAAAAACAAATGGAATTCTAGGCAGATATGAATATAATCAATGTGCATTTCATTGCTGTGTATTTTGTTTGAAAAATAACATCAGTGTAAAATACTGGGCTTGTGCAACAGTGTTAAGTAAATGGGTACAGCGAGTTCCATACCATTTACTTTTATTGCAAATGGATGGTGCATAATGAAATTTTTTGAGATTGTATGGCAGTAAGGCAAGAAAACTGAATCCTTTCCCCACAGTTGTACTACAATGGATATAGTATCTGTCAATCTATATATGTATATGTGGGTTTACTGTCACAATCTTGGAGTCCACAGTCTTGAAACTTATAATCGTGAGAGCATAATATTGAAAGACCTAAACAATAAACATGACAATACTGAACTCATGGTCTTTCCCCCAGCAGGACCCATGCTAGCATTCATTTCTTAATTCAAACTGGTAAGACGATTCATTATTCAAGACTTTTAGACATTGTGGTCTTCTGCATTTTGTTATTTTGATATTATTGTCTTAGGATTATGAGGTTCAAGACTGTGGGCTTCAAGATTGTGATAGTAAACCATATATTTGTATGTATAAGTAAATGTATGTATGTATGTATATGCATATATACTTACATACATATAGATAAATAGATATGATTATGGGATGGGAAGGTGCAATCTCTCATGAGGGGGTACAGACGGCAGTCCCTACAGAAATACTTTATTTCATGATCTTGATGGGTTCAAGGGAGTGCTCCCTTTTTAATGGTTTTAGATTGATATGTTAGCCTTCAGTGTTGTGCTATGCTGATAATTTAAAACAAATTTCTGTATGTATATATATATATATATATATATATATATATATATATATATATATATATGGTCATGGTCAAAAGGGCCCTATACAGGGTAATAGAGTGCCCCCCTGAGTAGCCCCTCCTGCAGCAACCCCCCTAGCCTACCCCTTTCACCCCCACAGCAACCTCCTGCCCAGCCATTCCAGTGTTTCGTTACTTGGTTATTTCTCCCAGTTACCATAAACACTGTTCAAGCCTATCAGTGTGCATATTGATTTGTTATTTACTTCTAAATAATTATACTTCTAAAATGATTTTTATATATATATATATATATATATATATATATATATATATATATATATATTGAAATAAAATAACACAAACAGTGATAGCCGTTAGCTAAGCAAACAATACAGTCTGACAATGAAAACAGACAGCATGAGCAGTAAATTTCTCTGCCCTTGAAACTCACATCCATTGAAACGGCATTAAAACCCACATTAAAACCCACATTCAGAGAACATGCATCTGGCCAGTAAAGGATTAAGTTTATCTTTGGGCTGTTTTCAAACCATAGGCTCCTTGCACACATTTTAGAGTCATGCATATACCTATGTATTCTTTGCTTCACCCTAATGATTGTATTAAATTATATTCCTTGTATAATACAGCACCAACATTCTTCCAGTAAACAATGAAACAACATGTATGGACCAATAATGACAAAACTACCCATTTCAGAAAATTTCAGCCATAAAAGGTCACTCATACTTCTGTCATTGCAATCCACCAATATCCATCAATAAGCACAATCTCTGCAGAAGTAAAAGTCATCCAGATAATTCCACATTAAAGAGATCTGTATCTAATGAAGAGGATGCTGCTGACAAACAACTTTACATTTCAGTGTTTCATATACAAATTTAGTGCTTGTTGTCCTTGAAGAATTAATAGCATATGTGTATACCTGTCAACCTCTTAGCCCATGAAATCTAGACAAAGCCTGACATAATTGAGGTACAAACCCCAAAAATAGGGACAGATATTAAATATTGCTCTTATAAACTTAGAATGTTGCTGGGATTATGGGGTATGTATTAGAATCCATTTTCTAAAGAATATGAAGTCTGAAACTCAAACATATGACATTACCTACAATTTTATGATGAACAGACTGAAATTCTGAGGCAAAAATCTGGACATTCTGCAAAAATTTGAACAGATAAGTATATCTATGTTCCAGAAAAAAATCGGTAAGCTGGTAAAATTGCAATAGGGAATGATTGACAAACCAACAGCAAGTTCAGAGTTACTAAGCATCTCATATAAAGGTGGACACACACAGAAGTGCAGAACCCCTATCCCCACATTAAAATGCACCAAATAATCAGCAATTAGGTCATTGTGAATGAAAAGATTTTTGGGGTAAATAGCTACATGGAAAAATGTCCTGTTTTAAAAAATGGAAATGTGTAGAGCATCCAAGCCTTCTTTTGGGCACACATGTTCAGACAGGATGATGTGCATTTGTCTAGATCAGGGAAGACAATTTTTGCAGCAGATATTTTGCAATATTTGACAAACACTAGGCAGGATTTTTGCCATGTCGAAAATTTAACAGCCCACAGATAGCAACATTTGATGCATCTCTGATGGTTGTTAATGCTAGGAGCATTAATAATAAAGGTTTTTTTATTGAAATATTTGCTACGTTCCCACAAGATTGATGTTGTTATTGTTCATGAAACATGGTCAAAGAACAATGACTGGAAACCAGTTCTGTCAGGGTATAAATGTTTTTACTGTGACAGACATTCTAATAAAAAAATCAGGTGGAGGTGTTATGATAGGGATTAAAGATAGCTATGAGACTTGTGATTATTACATGTACAATGATAGCACCAACACTATAGACTGTGTAACTGTGACAATAAAGACAACCCTGGAACATATAACAATTCTTGGAGTGTATAGACCACCAAAGTCAAGTGGAGATGACCTAGAGGAATTCATACATTTCTTGCATGAAATACAGGATGGAAGAATAATTATAGCCGGGGACTTAAATTTACCAGAAACAGACTGGAATAATATTGATTCTACAATGTTAGCAAGGAAATTATTCACAGTGTATATTCAGGAATAACAATTGCTTCAGATTGTACAAAAACCTAACAGGGGAAAGAACATACTAGACATTGTTTGTGCTCCCAGAGAAATTACTGTAACTTCATGTCAAGTTTTACCACCATTGATGTGCAGTGATCATGGGGTTATAAAGGTTAATTTGTTTCTAGATAATTCTACCAAACTCAAATCTAAGCCAATGCACAGAAGGTTAATTATAGATTATATGGAAGCAATTATGCTACTAACACTGCTTTCAAATTCTACAGCACAGACAGTGACTGCCATTTCCTAAACAAGACAGTTAGTTGCACATTGAAAACAGACACAGCATGAACAACAGCAAATTTTTCTTCCCTTGAAACTCACAATTGCATGAAAATGCAATGAAACTCAAAATTCCCTGAAAATTTACTGAAACTCAGACTCACAATTCTGTCAGCAGTCTGGTAGTTGGTCTAGAGGATTCAGGCTGTTGTCTCCACAGAATCTCACAATTCTGTTGGTGTGATGCCTCGCCATTGGCCAAGTAATTAAGGTGCCTCAGTCCACACCACTGGCAACAGTAGGGGACATACATTGGGAGGATGACAGGTACACACACAGTATTTCCAGATGCAGCTCTCTGCATCAAGTGCAATTTCCCTTAAGAGCACACAGAGACCACAGTCAAGTCTAGAGTTGGTTTCTCCCTTCTTCTCTAGATCCCCAATAAGACTCCTCACTGGCACAGCTATAGGTTTGAGATCTCAGCTGAGTGGCCAAGCCAAGACCTCCAGCACCCTCTCTGTCCAGCCAGTGCATCGTGTCCCTGCCCAAGTAACTGACACACACACACTTTGAGGTTTGATTTATATGCACATATACACACACACACACACACACACACACACACACACACACACACACACACACACACACACACCTGCACACACACACCTGCACACACACACCTGCACACACACACACACCTGGGAAAGGCTGGCATATGTTTACTAGCTGTGACCCTTCTGCCCAGACTATAAGGTAGTTATCACTGCCACCAGCTACATCCTTATCAGCTTCTTTATGGCCCTTAACAAAGGGTGTCCAATCTTACTGTGTCATGTAACTATCAGTACAAATGATAGTTTGACCAAGAGCAAGGCTATTAGGAGTGGCCCACAGTGTCACCAAATAAATATGCAAGTACTCTCAGAACTTAAATATGTTACATAAATAACAGCCAAAACAAAAGGTTTAAATATATTTAATAACAAACAATGCAAGAAGAAGAAAATACTGAGTAAATAATCACAGTTACATCAGAGTTCAAAATCACAGGAAATATTTAAAACAACATTGCAGCACAGTCTCAAATAAATAAAGAAAACATCTAAGTTATACTTTACTATATTCCTGACATTATCTAAGAGAAATTACTGTACCCTAGTTAACTTACTTACAAAGCAACAAGACAGCTGTGATGAGTGGATGTTCTTATCAAATCAAACTCTCAGACACTTCTTAAATGAATATTTCAAATATTACTTATGGGCTAGCTTGCAGCATGACATCACTTTTTGTCATCTGACTCTATCCCAGGTGAAACCCCCCACTGATGCAGCTGGTAGCATTCAGCACCTACCTGTGAAAATACATAGACCTCAGATCTTTTGGCAAATGGTGGAAGTTGTAAAATAATTTACATTCCTCCACATTTAAAGACAATACAAAAAACTTCTATGCCTCCTGTTGCACTGAAACTGAAAGATAACATCTCTTTTTGTGGCCCAGCCATAAAGTAATTCAATCTCAACTATTCTTCTGAAGTTAACTTCTTGTGTTGGAGTTTCCATTGTTAAAATATATACATCTAAACAGTTACAATAGTGTATACGCATTTCTGCTCAGTACTTTACAAAATATCTCTTCAGCAAAGTCCATACAATATGACATACAGTTCTAGTACATCTGTAACACAAGCATCTTACATGAAGCATGTTGACATTCACAAATGACACATAACCATTTACAAAATTCCAGACAGCTGTGGTGGCAGTATCTCCACATAACCATTTACAAAATTCCAGACAGCTGTGGTGGCAGTATCTCCCTTTTGTTACACTTCTGTATAAATCATGTTAATATTCACAAATAACATATAATTATTTACAAAATTCCAGCTAGCTGGGCTGACATTATCTTCTTTTATGACAGTTGGTATAGAGTATTCAGGCTGTTGTCTCCAGTGAAGCTTACAATTCCTTTAGCAGTCTGGTAGTTGTAGTAGAGGATTCAGGCTCTTGTTTCTTATAATCAAGTTACAGGGTCAAGCCTCATCAAGCTAATTGACTAACTTAATCCCCACCCCCAACTACGGCATTACATAGCATACCTCCATACCTCTCAACCTCTTAGTGCAAATAATCTGGGCAAAGGCCCAAAAATAGGGACATATTTTAAATATTTCTCTTATAGACATAGAAAGTTGCTTGAATAACGTCATTTGTCTTAGCATGCATGTTCTGAAGGAAAGGAAGTCTGAAACTACCAATGCAAAAAGGTTCAATTAATCTCCTTATCTGCTGCAAACCTAGAATCCTTTCATAAAATACTTGGGTTACATTTGTCATCACTCATTTGGCTTTGCTGCATAATAAATTCCACCCTATGTATTCCACTCCAGAAACTCAACTCCAGCTGTAAATTAAATAGATGGTGGTTTAAAGAAATTTCACCCTCAATCATCTCCCATTCACATGGAGTTTAATCAAACCACATGGTACATGTGAAAATGGGTATAACCGCCAGCTTTCATCCATTTTTCTCTGCAAAGTATTATAATGAGAACTGTGTCTTCTGAGAGAGTATTCAGGACATAAAGATGATAAGCTAAGGAGACAAAAATCTTCCCCTGCCTCCTCCACTATCAATACAAGCCAAGGCATTTTGAAAAAGGCTACCAAGGGCCTTGATATAATGTGGGTGCCCGGAGCAAATGGCGCAAGAAATCAGACATGCCACTGGTATACCATAAAATACATGCCACCATTGCAATGATCTGAAAAAAAGAGAAATCATAACCTTCTAGACAGATCAGAGGCTGAGGTGAGGGAGCACCCATTACCTATTTACTGAAAGCAAGTCACGACTTACCTCCACATGCAAACTGCCACCTATTTTCCATGAAAATGTCAAATGGACTCCCATTTATTTCTCCTCAGCCCCTGAACAGATTGCAGAGAACCTACAACTGCACAGGAATAGGTTGAGTGTCTCAGACAATGACATCATGAGTATACATGTTACAGATAGTGTCATTTACCATGTTAGCAATCCTATAAGTTGTCATTGCAGTAGTCAGGGTAGATATGGGTTTTCACCACTGTTGCCTTATTATCAAATGATCAGATTGCTACTTTATTATTGGATACATATAATTTTCCAGCACTGTCACAGACTGTAAATAAATAGTTGCCATACAACTGTTTTATGTTGTATAGTGTCCTTTATTTAAGATTTTTTATTATTATTATTATTATTATTATTATTATTATTATTATTATTATTATATTATTATTAATATAAGTTAAGGTGTTCATAATGTGAATGTGACAGGTGACTGCAAGTGCAATGGTTATCTTAGGAAATATTTTTTTTTGCCCTAATAGTCCGTTCACTATTTTATCTGTCATTTGGAAAACCACAACTTCTTATATAGACAGTATTTTTCATAAAGGGAGATAGATGTTAGACCTTGCTGTATACAATATTGACGCTTATACTGCAGATTTCATGATGAATGAGAGCATATATTGTAGATTATATATATATGTCAGTGGTTGCATGCTTTAATGGACTTCTACATATATATATATACCTCAACATTTTATGCAGCTGCTTTCCTAGTATTATGCTACAGGTGGGTTCGGCTCCCCCCTTGGAAAACAATTTTGATAACAGTTGTATGTGTTGTACTTAACCTTACCACAGATGGTACAGTTATTTGAGTAATTATATCAAAGCTGAAGTCTCCATGACAGTGGGGCAGCTTTTACACATGTACTGTATTAGACAACCTGTACTGATGAAATTAATGCATGTGTAACTGCAATGTTCTGTTTTCCAAATAGAGTGGTAGACTGAATGTTAGGTTTCTGCAGTGAATATGCTGATGGCTTTGGGTTCTTTTCCCATCCCTTCCTCATTCTATTTTCACATGCAGTATGCAGTGGATGTTTCACTGGTCCTTTGGAGTATAGTGCCTACAACAGCATGATGTCAGCTGCGTGTTGTCTCTTTCAGTCTTTACGTATGTGACACCCACCATTTGTGTGTGTTTCACTGTTGGGTTTTCTTAAGCAGCCATTATGATGCAACATGTAAAAGCATGGCCTTTGAGTTAGCAAGCGTTGAAAACTCTGGTTTCAGGTCCCTTATTGGTTGTATTTTAACACATCACTATTACAGTGAGGTGGGTATTTCATGACAATGTCATTACAGTACATGTGAAAGAGTCAGACTCTGGGAATGTTTTACCTGCATTTTTTACTGTATTTGAACTTTTGCCTCCCCCCATCCTCTTTCTCACTATTCTTTCCATTATATACACTCATTTGCTTTTTTTCCCTCCATTCATTTTATATGTATTTAGAGCAGGTTCCAGACAAGCACCCCTCCACAATCCAGGCCTGCTGCCCAACCAACAGTGTCTAGTACACCAGTACTACCAACCCCACAGCCAACAGTGTCCCCCTGTTGATACTGTCATTACTACATCAATGGCAACACCTGCAGTGGCCACTGCCACTAGTCCTGTTGAGGACATTGCCACTATAACACCGGTCAAATACAATAAAAGTGGAGATGACACTTATGTTGCCTGGGGCAGCAGGAGTTAGTAATGGTGGTCCTTTTAGTAGGGAGATGAATGCTGAATTGGCCACTTAAAGGTCCTCCTTTGATGTCCCTCTCAGTTGTATCCCTGCCCCACACTGGTATTACCATTGAGCCAGGGCTCAGTGGTGAGGGAGCCCAGAGTTAGGAATAAGCTCCCACAAAGTGAGAGCTGGCAGGAAGTACAAAGCACTGAATGCTATACCATATCACAGTGTTTCCTTCCTTTCTCTTTTGTGTCTATGCTCACCATGTCTGTTGTTTAATCCTCCTCATCTCTGTTGTCTTACCTCTGTGTGTCTGATGCCACCTCCATTGTCTTGCACATCCCTGATTGTGTCAGCAACTCCCCTATCTGTCTTCTATGTTTCTTTGCTTTCCCTCTCTGTCTCCATCCTGCGCTTTCTGTAACCATTTACCTCACGTTCTGTCCTCTGTTTGATTTCACCTTTTCACCACTTTCCTATCTTATCATGTCCAACCTTTAATTTGGTCAAAAATAGATAAGTGCACATGTCTTGTGACCCTTTTAAGCTGCTACATAACCTTTTCTTCTCCTTCAGGACACAGCTGTGTGCACAGGATTGTGCAGATCATAAACAATGTGCAAGGATGACTATCAATCGCTGGTGCTGTGTGCATTTCTCTGTGGCTGCAGCATAGTTCTGCCCATCCTTATTTCAGTCTCTGATGCAGCCATTTGCAGGATATTTAATGTGCTGTTGTCTTCACATTTCTTCCTCTGAATATTTATTCTTTATGAGTATCGAGCCTTGTAATGCAAACAAGATAAATAAAGCTTGGCTGGCCACAACCACATTCTTTCTGACTCTTGGAGTATGTGCGTGGCAATCAACAGTACTCCTTGTCTTAGAGATCAGCTTACCACAGTAGTTCTGTAGCAGCACTATGTTTATACCTGTCTAAGGTTTTCAGTATAATTACTTATTCCAATGTTTTTGTATAAAATCATCAGAGTAATTCTGCATGAAATGGCATTGATTGGTCATCCAGTTACCTGCACAGCTGAAATCAAATTACTGGTGGGGCCAATACTACCTCTCCTATTTGGAAAATAAATCTCTGGATTCAAGGCAAATGTAGAGGGCCTTTGGCTGACCACATTTGCTGATGACTGCAAACAGGGTACAATCAGTGAATCCCCTCAAGATGTAGATATCCTCCAGAAATGATATTTAAATACACGCTAATTGTTTATCAGTGGTTCCTACAAAGGCAGTTACTGATAAATCTTTTAGAACCAGAGAAAGTCTACAGAAAAAAGAAAACGAGAGCAAATGCTGACTAAACAAGGCAAAGAATGCAGTTTAGGAATAAGACAAGCTGAGAAAATAAAACATTTTTCTGTTTCCAAGAACCAAATGTAGTAAAAGATATAAAAGTTTTTGTGGATGTATCTTAGCAGACACCCTGCTTATTTTCAAAACATTTTAGCAAACAACAATAAAACACAAGCATGAATATAATCCTTCCTGTAATTATGCACTTGAGTCAGACATTAAACAGGATGTAGAACCTTACCAGTTGCAAAATGTTGCTGGTATACTTACAAAACAGTTTAAAAATGCATACTTAAAAGATTGAATATGCTATTATTATTGATATTGTGAGTTATGCTGGCATAGATGTCTATGCAAATCTGTAATTATAAATTCATCACTTTGTAAGATGTGGGTATCCTATTTTTTGGAATAAAGGCCAACGAATAGGGCAGGCTCTGACACATCTAGTTAATACCTTTTATCTTTTGTGTACAAGTCTAATTATTTTTCTAGATGACTTTTGCCTCAATGCCTATTTTCCATCAAGCCTTCTGTAAAGAGACATGACCCCATTCATTCCCCCTATACCAGATATCCCTATACAGGGACAGCAGCGTTCTAGATGGGCCATCACTCAAGCAGTCATGCCTGGCTTATTTTCTGTATCTGTGCCATTGATATCTGCCTGCACACTGCAGAGCAGAGTGCCCTTTCCAATGGTGAAGTTGGTCTAGTTCCCCCAGATCATAGCCCATAGGTGAACAAGTTTGCCTGCCCCCAACCATAGCTAGAGTGCCCTAAACCCACTATACAGATTGGACTGGCTTACAACTTAACTAATGGCAGAAGTCATACAAACAAGCAAGGCCCTAGGTGTTAGGTTCATGCTTCCATAAGTGGCTTGCTTTATTCCTGTCACTGGTTAAAAATGCATATTCTCCTGCCCTAACCTCACCCTAATACCACCTTGCATCACTGCAGGGCATCCTAGGTGTGAATGCTCCCACTCACATTCCCATTAAGAGCTACCATCACTGACTTGAGATACAAATCCTAGATGCCTCAGCTATCAGCATTCATGCAAGCTTCCACTTGCTTTTTCAGCCACTGCAACCTCTTCCTTCTTCTTTGCATGGTCAATCTAACAGGTGCTTCTTGCTTTCACCCCCCACTCCCACCCCTGCTCTTCTTCAGATAGAACCTTATTCCTTAGCAACAGAATTATCTGGTTTGCAAATTTCCTTTTTTTTATATGTTCTGACTAGTGGAATAGTGAACAATGTATTTTGTTTAATATTTCCTTATTAATCAAGGTTTCTTCACTGCAAGTTTTTAGGCTAAAAATAACTGTCCCATTATTAGTCTATAGTTGTCCAAGTAGAGATTCAAAACTCTATCCTGGAGAATTTCCTTTGGACATGTCCGAGTTATTAGTGTCAGTTTTAGTGTATGCCTATACTGTGGTGTTGTTTTATTTATTTTATTTTGCCTTTGTTTACCTGGGTCTGACTGGGTTTAGTTGTAAACCTGTTATCAGCAGACACCCAAGAAGCAAAGTTTCAGTGTACTACAAACATTTTTAAGCAGACATACATTAATATACATGAACAGACATTATTTACAATTATACATACATTTCTTAATTTAATAATATTCATATGAAAGCAGAGATAACTATTATAGTATACAAGACACATTATACAACAACCCCCTAGTAATATTCCTAAACATGCACGCTGATTGGTCAGCGTGCACGTTGTAAATCAGAGTTATAGTAATGGAAAAAGGTCCGGTCGCACGGACATTTTCCATTAGTATAACTTTTTTTTTTACAGCAACGGAGAATGCAAGATCTCCGTTGCTTTTTACAACCTGTCTCACTGTGTTAAACTCCTTTAACATGGCGAGACAGTTTGAAAAGCAACGGAGATCTTGCTTTCTCTGTTGCTTTTGCCCACAGCTCTGATGTATTGCATAAGTATACGCATGCGCAGTACATCAGAACTGCCGCAGAATACCAGACAGTTGCAGAAGGGCAGCAAGGAGGCATTATACAATGCCATTATTTAAGAAAAGTAATTCTTTTTTTTCTTAAATAATGTCATTGTATAATAGCAATAACCCACTTCTGGGTGTGGGTAATGCTGGATTTACCCACGGTTGTCTTTGTTGGGCCACTCGGGCTTCACCCTTGTCACCAAACCACACCAACAGTGGGTAAATCCAGCATTACCCTCACCCAGGCATGGGTTATTGCTATATTCACTAATAAATGATGAACACTGAGCATTTGAATAGGTGTATTAGAGAGTTTGTCAGACAGAAAATAAATTATGTGATTTGTGCTTAGAAATTCAAAGAAATGAATGTGAAGGAAAGAACATGGTAGGGCAGAGAATGTTAATATTGTAGTTAAGAGGCAGGATATAAAACAGGTTCAAAGACAATTAAATATATAACCATCACAATGTTTATATTAGAAGTATAGACTTGGAGATGAACAGGATCACAAAACAGTATATATAGCTGGTAGGCAATAGTAAAACTATTCAGGTAATGGTGAAGACTGGTTGTGTGGCATAAGATTCTGAAAGAAATTGAATTCCTGTATAAGTTGAAAAGAGATCTTAAAAAGGCTCAACACAATTTCTGGGTTTTTTGATGTTGTGGTTTTGAGAATTAGATTTATTTGTCTTTTGTGCTTTATTCCAAGGATCGCAAACACTGTCTTTAAAGGAGAAGTTATTGTTGATTGTAACATTTTGATCTTTCATAGTATTGGAGTACACTACTATTATATTATCAAGCCTAGACTGTAGTTGCCCATGGTCATTATTTTCCACTTTTGAATGCTGAAAATGAGCCTCAGGTTTTTTTCTTTCTTTTTTTTCCTACCCAAGCATTTGTCATCTCCAGGTGTGTGTTATGCTCTGAATTATTTTCAGATGTTATGTCATTCTTTACATCATCTATATACTTAGATGTCAATACTTAGGCAGAATTGGACATGACAACAAAAACACAATTAAAAGAATAGGTTGCAGGACCAAGGCTTGAGGAATAGGGGAGACCAAGGACTAAGATACAAGGGATGTCACCTTGTTGTAATCTGATCTACTTCCCAATGGTTTATCGCTTTGGGATGTAACAAATCTGAAAGTCCCAAACCTATAGCAGCTTTGTGAATCATCCTCTGATTATGGATTATGTTGATCTGCCAACAAGAAATCTATGCTTAGTGATATCTGTCAGCTGTGAGAAATTATCTGATTAATTAACTGATCAGACACTATCATAAGATATTTCCAGAATGGAGCGTAGAGTAATTTGCTTATAATTTTGAAGTAAATTTGACTTATTTTCTTTGTATTAGAACTATGTTGAATAATTAAAAGCCATTTTGATGGGATTTCTTTTCATAGATGAGTATTAAATAAAGTAATCAAGTAATTAGAGTGTCTCTGATTAGCCTATTAAAATAATCTAAGAGACTGCCTGGTCCCATGCTTGCAGATTTTCTTAGCCTTAATAGTGAAGAAATTTCCATCTTCTTGGTAAGTTGTGAAGGAAGTGTAACATAAAATATGTTAATACATCTGCTGTCATCTCCCCTCTCTGTGAACTGTGCCCGCTCTGTTTAAACATCTTGGGCTGCAGGTGCATCCCCCCACCCTCCAAACTTGAATAAGTACTATTGCTGAAGTACAATTCCAGTGAAAATATTACAAAGGCTTCTCTGCAAGCACGGCTTTTTTTCAAATTAAATGCATAATACTTCTGCTGTCATCTCCCCTCTCTGTGAACTGTGCCCGCTCTGTTTAAACATCTTGGGCTGCAGGTGCACCCCCCCCACCCTCCAAATTTGAATAAGTACTATTGCTAAAATACAATTCCAGTGAAAATATTACAAAGGCTTCTCTGCAAGCACGGCTTTTTTTCAAATTAAATGAGATCTGTTTAAACGTCTTGGGCTGCAGGTGCACCCCCTCCCACCCTCCAAACTTGAATGAGTACTATTGCTGAAGTGCAATTCCAGTGAAAATATTACAAAGGCTTCTCTGCAAGCATGGCTTTTCTTCAAATCCCCACCCTCCAAACTAGAATAAGTACTATTGCTGAAGTGCAATTCCAGTGAAAATATTACAAAGGCTTCTCTGCAAGCACGGCATTTCTTCAAATGAAATGCAATGTATGTCTTAACTTTCAACATATAGTCTTAATGTTAATGCCTTTATATACTGAGTTTTTTTTTTTGTTTAAAGCTTGCACACTTGCAGAGGCCTGTCTAGCTAGCCCAGTTTTCCTAACTCCAATCCTGTAAGACCCCATTTCAGACTCTAGTTGATGACACACTGCTAGGTTCTTTACCTCTCTCTGAGTAGCAAGGCAAAATTTTAAATTTTTATGTATAGCTTTTACATCCAACTGTGCTTTTTTTCCCCAGTTTCATCTGTGACCAGTCAATATTACACTATTTTTGTATGACAATAGCTATCCAGTTCCAAACTAAACTGCACTACCCCAGAATTAGTAACACCAGAAATAATTAACTTGTGCTAGTTTAGTTCCCCTCTTGAACTGTACTGCCATTTACTTAACTGCAGTTCATCTATTCTCTTGGTACTCTCTCCATATCACTTAGCTACAGTTTGAGTCAGTTGATTGTTTGTTTTTGTTTGAATTGCCCATCTTCCAGAATCTGGTTGAGAGACCTGTCAATCACTCCCATAGGACTCCTCCTGCAATTAGTCCCTACCCTCCTCCCCCACTAGGAATGCATAGCACAGAAATTATATAAAGGCCTGGATTCACTGTTTTCTGATTGTTTTCCAGCCCACAACCCCTCCTAAGAGTAGTAACAGGTCTCTTCCCACTTCGCTTCCCACCTTGCCCCCAATTCCCACACACCCCCGGTGGTCCTACCTTTATTAGAGCAAACCCTCCCATAATTTTTACCACCAGCCACAACACTACTCCCAACTCTAAATCCACCATCTTCCCTCTACTACCCCTCCTCTTCTGATAACATGAATAAGCATACCATACTTATACTCTTTGCCTACCCTCTCCATTCATATCTTACATCTTACCAAAACTCCATTATACCCACACTCAACCACTTCCACTGTACAACTATTCACTCCATCACTCATGACTCACCCTCACTCTGCTCCTCTCCCACCAACTCAAGAACCATCCCTATGCACCCCACATATTCTATCAACTAAAATACTAAAACTAAATGCATCCCTACAAGTTAACAAAATAACCCTCCCACCACATCTGTTACTGACTGCACCCAGTCATAAAGTTTCCCTAAAATGCAAACTCTTTCACAAACTGATAAAACTAATAACCTCATGCATATCAAAACTTGCCCTCAGTGGAGACATCCACCCCAACCCTGGCCCCTCCATCTCCAACACCACTTCTAATAATCAAACTAACAACCACATCTCCCAAATCCCAGCCAGTAGAAAACCAAATGACCTCCTTCTGCTAATCCTAAATATCAGAAGTATAGCCAACAAAGTCTGCAAACTCCATGCCACCATAGACTTATACTCCCCAGATATAATCATCCTGACAGAAACCTGGCTAAAACCTTACATTACGAGTGAGTAAATCCTCCCTAATGGTTACAACATACTAAGACTAGACCGACTAAACAAGAAAGGAGGTGGTATAGTTATAATATTTAAACAGCATCTAAACATCCAGATTCTAAACTCATCAGCTCCCCAAATTGCCAGTGAAGAAATAATATATACCAACCTGAAAATAAACCAGAATAAAACCATCAACATAATAGGATGCTACTTCCCACCTGGCCAAAATATCCCTCCACTAGAAAACCTCCTAAGCTGGACCACCCACCATCTCCCTCAAGAGACCATCATTTTAGGTGACTTCAATATTGATTGGCAATCCTGTTGGGGCAACCATCCAACCCAGCATCTAAACCTTCATGGCTTCACCTAACTAGTCCAGTCACCAACCAGAATAAATAAAAACTCCAACAAGCACACTACCCTGAATTGGATACTAGTCAGCAAGATTCCCCAGTCCTATATAGCAGGCTGCCTATCAGATAGCCTCAGTGATCATTCCCCAACATTCCTACTCAAAAAACACCTATACCAAGTTAAACCGGTCATCTACTGTCAAATACGTAAAAAACTACACTTTAACCCAATCACATTCATCTCATCCCTCAAAGAATGTAACTGGCACCCTCTAAATTACCTCAGCCTAGATGATGCAGTCCAGTTTTTCAATACTACCTTCCTAAGCATCCTAAATAACCATGCCCCCATAAGACTTACCAGAACCAAAGCCCAACCCTCCCCATGGCTACAGAAAACCACTAGGTCAGAAATGAAAAACCAGGATAAAGCCTGGGAACACTGGCACAAAACCAAAACCCACTCAGCTAGACAGAAATTCCTAGAACTACGCAATAGAGTCAAAAAGCTAATAAAGGAGGACAAAATCCAATACTACCAGTCTGCCCTCAACTCCTCCCAACACACCCCAAACAATTCTGGACCTCCATAAATTCCATCCTCCACCCAGGTAAAATCAATACCCCTACACTTAACATTCCTCACTCCTTAGAAAATATTGCTACCTCATTCAACACACACTTCACACAAACTGTACTATCACTAAGTAGAAAACGCAACCCCCTCCCCTACACCCCACACCTTCACCCAGTAATCATCCCACACTCTTCTCATTTTCTCCCATTCCTACCTCCAACATAAGAAAACACTTAACTAAACTTAAACCCACAAAATTAGCAGTAGACAACCTCCCAAGTGAATTCCTGCAAATTGCAGTTGATGCCCTAGCCTACCGGGTATCCATCTTGATTAACCGATCTCTGTCAGAATGCTATGTCCCTACACTGTGAAAAATATCACACATCATTCCCCTTCACAAAGGCGGCCCCTCCACAGATCTAACCAACTATGGCCCCACAGCGATTCTATCCCCACTCTCCAAAATACTAGAGAGATGCATTCACTCTCAAATCTTAGACTATCTCCTTACTAACGACCTCCTTTCTAATACTCAACATGGTTTCCGACCAAACCATAGCACCACCACTGCCTTACTCACTTTTACTAACACTATCCTTCACCATAAAAACAATGGCCATCTCTCCTCTGCTACTTTCCTAGACCTATCTAAAGCATTTGACATGGTCCCGCACAAACAGCTCCTCTGTGTACTCAATAACCTATCCTTTTCTCAATCAGTCACCAACTGGTTTCAAAGTTACCTGTCTGACCGCCAACAATCTGTTGTATGGCAAAATGACATATCTCCCCAACTACCTGTCTCTATTGGTGTTCCCCAAGGATCCATCCTTGGACCCCTACTCTTCTCTATTTTCACCAATAATCTAGCCTCTGCCACCAAACATGGCACATTCGTACAATATGCAGATGACTCAACCATCATCTGCTCCGCCCAGTCCCTACCCGAACTACAAAAGGTCACACAGCATGCATTTTCCTCTGTTGAAACTTGGCTATCCGATGCCCAGTTAATACTCAACCCAAACAAAACTAAACTCCTCATCTTCAAGCCACCAAACATACTCAAAACAACTCTCACTTTAACATCACAGCAAAAGACAACACCACTACCCACCCAACAGATCACACCAAATTGCTAGGAGTTGAAATAGACAACAATCTCAAATTTGACATTCACATATCCATGACCATAAACAAAGTCCACCAAAAACTAGGAGCCTTATACAGAAATAAGCAACTCCTCACCAAAGCAGCTAGGATTTTAGTTGCAAATTTGCACCTTATCTCCACCCTACTTTATGCCTCTCCAATATATACCAACCTAAGGCAATGCGATCTAAATAAACTCGAGACCTGCTACAACAAAATCGCCAAATTTGCCACCAGGGCATCCTACCACAGTCACCACTGTCTCTCACTTACTGAACTAGGCTGGCTAGAACTCCCTCACCTCCTTCAGTGGTATCAACTCACACTTGCCCACAAACTGGTTAACCATCCTCTAAAGGTCCCATCCCTCCAGTATCTATTCCAACCCTATCTCACCACCAGACCACTACGATCCAGCAACAAAAATCAATTACAGGTTACTAGAGCCAATAACACTGCTGGAGAAGCACTATTCTCCAGCGCTATAGCCAAATTTATGGAACACCTCCCCCCCCAAAATAACCTCTCTGCCATCATGCACCCACTTCAAAGCATTACTTAAAGCGCACCTAAAAACATGCTGACTATGCCCTTGTAACTCTCCCCTCTAACTTCTCCCACTCCATCTACCCTCTACCTCTCTTCCACCCCACAAACTACCTTTGATTACAGCAAGCTCTGATACTTCCATGCCTATCTACTTATTATATGGCAGTAACTTCTTATTGTAACAATTGTTAATATCTGCTATGACTTCGTGGATAGAACAGATGCTAGTTATCTACTAAATGTACAATGTTCTTCATCTGTAACTATGTTTGTAATATTTTAATTGCTAGGATTCTTAATCTGTAAATATGTCTATAATATTTTAATTTGTGGAGCTTTTCTCCCCGGGCCTCCGCTGAAAATGGACCTGCGTCCAGTCGGACATTCCCGGTCAACAAATGTAAATAAATAAATAATAATAATAAATCAATTATAGTATGGGTACCAAAGGTAAAGTTATGAGTGCAAGCATGTCCCAAATTTGACATAAGTTACAGAATCAGTACAGGTCAACAACTGATCCTAAGACTATCTTAGACCTTCTTTTCTATTAACCCTATTCATCCTTTTCTGAGAATTTACATGTTTGTAAAAGCTCTTTTTCTTATCAGCCCTAGCTGCTAACTGCTATTTATGGTTTGCTTTAGCTAAAGCAATCACCATTTTGAATCCCTGTCAAAATTAAATAAATAAATAGGTAAATAAATAGATGATGTTTTCTTTGTTAGTTGAAGTGCTGATTTTTATACATTTGGTATATACAACCCTTTCTCCTTAACAACCATTATAAAGTAGCATAGCATCATGGAGGAAGTTGAATGTTGTCATTCATTTATATTTACTCTTATCATGTTTATCAATACCATGGTGGCAAAGATCTAGTACATTAGTGCAACATGTCACGCAGCAGTTTCATACAGTTCAGTCCAGTTAGTATACCCATGATGTGTTGTTTAAGTGCACTAAAGATAGCTTTGCTGTGATCAAAAATCTGAACAGTTGAAAGAATACTCGCATTTTGAATATTAAGTAACGTTGTGCAGTGGTCAGAACTACATGGGAGTTGGTGGAATGCCACATTTGTAATCAGCTTGAAATATTGTAAATATAAAATCAAATATATACTGCTCCTTTCCATTTCCTGGTTGATATAAGCTTTTATGCTATCAACAGTTATGGCAGTAATGAAAAATTATTTTCTAAAGAAAATATGAATGCAATGAAATGGCCAGTCTTGGAGTGTCTCAACTTAAGATAAAGCAAAATCTGTTATTATCAAAAATGGGTGGTGCGATACATAATGTTAATCCAAACATTTAATCCAGCAAAGCTTTCAGTTTCATCTCCAATGAAAATTTTAAGTGAGTTAAAGGGTGATTGTAAATATATGTGTTTCAGCTAGCCAAAATGCCAGATGACAATCTAATTGCCTAGCAACCAGTTTACACTTGCCTTCAGAGTCAAGTCCTTGCACAGTAACTCTTGCTTTAGAGTATGGATACACTTCCTCCTTTGAGTATGCTTTGACAAGTTATTGTAATCCTCTGATGTCACATAAGGAAGTTGAAGTTAATATGAAATGAAAGTTCTTATGTTAATTTGTTCATTTATATGTATGAGCATACACTGTCAGTTATAGGATTGCTTTTCTGGACTTCTAGTCTGAACTATGCAACTTTCTCTACATGCTAATGAGAAATTTAGTGAAATACTAGAATACATTATTGTAGGTAGTATGTGTATATAGAAGTCTCCTCTATACGGTGTAATTTTTATTTCATATGATTCCTTAATAATAAAAATATCTGGTATGGTAATGTGACTCATACATGTCTTCAGCGAAGCTCAGCAGTAGAGTAGTTGCAACTTTGTTGGAAATTTGCAGAAAGTTTGTATTAATGCTTTGCCCTTTGCTATCTGTGCCCACCCATGGTTCCACCTTGCAATCTGAGCATTTAAGGTAGGTTAGACAGGTCTGATGAATGCCAAATACAGTGAAACAATGACTTCCTTGGACTTAGATGCTATACCTTTGTTTATAAGTTGCGCAACATAGAATGATTTCCTCACCATTGTAGGCATGTGGTGATCAAAGACTAGATTACTATCTAAGTCTCAGACTACTGGGTCAACTCTCAGGGGTGTGTTGTCAATATGATAGTTACCAGGGACTGATGACTTCCCAAAGGATACTATTATGCATTTCTTGGCATTTAGAATTTAGTGTCTAGAATGTTTAATGACAGAGACCTAAGAATGAGGTGGAAGCCATCACCACCCCTTCTGCAAACTGCAATAATAAAAAATAAACATGTTGCCTTATTTGTGATGAGTTGTGTTGTGTTACCCAAATTTGCTGTAACCAATAAGTTTTATCTGAAAAGTGACAAGCCATCAGTCAGACTGATTGCACACATATTACAAAGATTTGTTTAACTTAATATCAAAATCTCAAAAAGCAGCATTAATCTCAAATAGTACATATGCTTAAGATTTATGTTAGATTTTAAGATTTCACAATGAAGTCATAGTTACCAAGACGAATTTTACTAACTGAATTTTTTGTTTGTTTGTTTTTGTTACTGAAAGTGACATTTTCATTTGTATCACAGTACTCTTTTCAGGATAACAGAACTTACACTATAGCATGCTTCACTCTTACAAACGGCTAACATAAGGAAACAATCACTGGAAGTAAAGGGTCATAGGTTTGGGGCTTTGTTTCTTGGGTGGCTAAAATGTAAAGATTATGCTATTATTTTTGAAAGAATGTTGAGAAAGCTCACATGCAGTATTTGGACACATGAAATGCCATGGAGATTTGCATGGCAAAAGCAGAAGGCAAGAAATGAGACTGGTGGTGACAACTATACATATTATTATTATAAATAAAGTGAAGAACATTTTTTTGGTAATTATTTAACCTGATAATACATTAGCTGAGAAGGAGAGCTAAGCAGCTAGGTATGCATTCTTCTTGTAGGTAGGCAAGGATGCTGAGTAGTGGGCTTTAGGAATCCATGGTATAACAAGCTGTAGCTAAACACTGTTTATTCCCCACAGACTCCAACTGTTTTAGGATATTTAGTTTTCTGGTGATTTGTTCCCTCCTGCATATATTACAGTTCTGTTTTCCTGTCAGTATTACTGACTGCTTCCAAAGAGTCTCTGTAGTCAATTTATAACAAGGAAAGATGAAAGGTGTAGGGCATTTGTCTCCAGAATAACAGTGTCAGGATTAAGTGACATTGTATTTTTATACCACACAGAAAATGAAAAAAGATATTCACCACAAAAAAGAACAGGAACCACTATGTTCACTGATATAAAATTCAGTAGTTTAATACAAACGTATTCACTTCAATAGTATTGAAACAGCGAATATATTCTACTAGCGCCTCTGCCAAAATAAGCCTTTACAGAGTAAATTCATTTGAAAACTGCACCATTTTTATAGTTAAAAAACTATCCCCAACCCTTAACTACAAATATGCAATTAATAATCAATTATTACCTTAAAGAAACATTGTCCATTAAAATAAAAATTAAAGAAAAAATGTATGTATTTTAAATAAAAAGTTTTCCAGTTACATTCTCTATTCATGCCACATGGCTGTAATGTATTATATTTTAATATTAAAACAGACTCTTTCTTTCTTAATAAATATTTGATTGTGTCCTCATTTACAAAATTTAATTTAACTTGTTCCAATACTGTGACTCGCAAACCACTCAGATCTCCCTGATGCATTTCATTAAAATGTTCTGCTATAGGACTAATGCTTTTATTATATTTAACATCTCTTTTGTGTTCTTTCACTCTAGCACCTAAGCTTCTTTACTTTCTCCTATATAAAACATTTTACATGGACATGTTATTGCATATATAACACCCACACTTTTACAATTAAAACTACATTTTGTTTCAAATTTTAAACCATTTATATTATCAAAAGTTGGTGCTGTGTGTTCACAAATTGTACAATTACCACAGGGTTGGTACCTTTAAACATTAGTTCTTTTGTCCTTTTTTCTAAAGGTCTTTTATATGTACTATGAACCAGAAAATCTTTAAGGTTCCGTCCCCTTTGATAAGAAAATCTCAATTTTATTTCTTTAAGGGAAAAAAACTCCCTCTGAATATTTTGCCAACAATCCTTTAACAAAAAACAATGTAAATTTAGATACATATAATACATTTTTGTCAGGCACATTTTGTATGGTAGTTCTTACATTTCTATTTCCTTTTTTATAATCTACATTAATATTTTCTTTCTTAAATATTTTATTATAATTTTCTTGCAATGTACACTTATTATAACCTCTATTTTTAAACATATTAATTGCCTTAGCAACCTCCTTTTCACAATCTTGTTTATCACTACATAATCTATTAATTCTTAACATTTCCCCATAATGGATAGAAGACAAAGTATGAGGCGGGTGACAACTAGAAGCATGTAACATATGGTTTAACTGATCAAATTGTCTATATATATTAGTTTTGATGTTACCATCTTCTAAACCCTCTATAGTTATAGCCAAATAGTTTACTACATTTCCTTGTTGTAGCCCATCAAATTTAATAGAATATTTATTGCTATTCAAAAATTCTATAAATTCTGATACTTCACTTTCTCCCCCCTGACATCACCTATGTATCTATAGTATTTCTTTACATGTTTCCTATAGAAAGGACTTATAAATATGTGTATATTCCAACAACCCCAGGAATAGGTTAGCGTACATGGGGGCAAACACTGCCCCCATGGCTGTACCTTGTATTTGACGGTACAGAATGTTGTCAATTTCAAATAAATTATGTGTCAAACAAAAAAATAATAATTCTTTAATGTATTGTGTTCTTGGGCTATCCCCTAAGAAATAATCCAATGCCTCAATTCCATATGTATGTTGTATACCAGTATAGAGACCAGTGACACCTAAAACTAAAAAGTACATATTTGACTCCCATCTAGTTCCTTTAAATTTATCAAGGAAATCAGCCGAATTGTTTATATATGATGGTATTTTTATCACTGTGTCCAACAAGAAATGATGCAAAAAAAAACACCCTATATTATGTGTAAAATAGCCCCTAGCTGAAACTATGTGGCATCCTGGGGGATTAACCATGTCTTTATGAATTTTTGGAACACAGTAGAATTTAGCCATAACACTATTTTTACTAGAAAATTTATTTTCAACATCCTTTACTGAAAAATAAATTAAACGGTAACCTTTTTGTAATAATATATCATATTCTTTTTTAGCTTGTTCAAAAGCTTGAAAATTCACTCTTTTGTAAATTTTCTCATCATTCAAATGTACCATGCACATGTTCAAATAATCCATGGATCTCTTTACTACTAATTTCTCCCCTTTATCTGAGGGTTTAAATATTAATTCATCATCGTTACGCATATGTTGTAATTTGATCCATTTATTTTTAGACAAGTTATATGCTAACTTGTTTCTCTTGATCTGACTAATGTTTTAAGTGACATTGTAGCCAGGAAGAAGATAATGGATACACCTGCAGGCATGGATGCTAATATGCATTGTCACTAAGCATCGTACAGGTAAAATGCTTCTGCATGTGTGCTCACAATGCACAAACACATACCTACACACATAGACACACAAACACACTTACACACACACACACACACACACACACACACACACACACACACACACACACACACACACACACCACACACACAGAAACACATACATCCTTAGCCCATCAATGATATCTGCATCATCTAGCTATCTCAGATACTCACTCTACCCCATGTAATGAGATAGCTGGCCTCCAGCAGTAAGTCCCATCATGTGCCATCATTTCTTTGGCATTTAAGTGGATTATCAAACATAGATCACTAGCAAACTAGTGCAGTATAAAACTATGCTATGTCAGCAGGTAATGTGTAACCTTCCCGGGTATGTGATACAACACTGAGAACATCACTAAACTACCACAGCTCCTTTTAAAAAGTCTAGTGACCTCAGTGGTTTTAGATTCTGAAGGGAGTGCACTACTTGTCTAAGTTGTAGGTTAGAGGGTTCAAGCCATATTAAAAATGTTTCCTTTGTACTAATTGTTATTGAAAAGCAGATGATATTCATCCCAGGAGTTTTACAGTGGTCTGCTGAGAATCCTCATAGAAATATTTTTAATTGTAGAAGAAAGCTCAATGAACTCTGTTTTCATTGAGTTTACCCCTTCCTCAGAAACGTTGCTATCCCAGTTTATAATAGTTAGGGGTGGAGCAACCTCACATAACTGTGGTTTGGGGGTGTAAAAAAACCTCAAGGTGGTACATTCTCTGCAGATGTCTGCAGGGGTGAATCTCAATAAAATGAGATTTTGACAAGTTTTTCTTCAATATTTAGGAGTAAATCCTCCTGGTGAAGCTAAGATTTTCATTTGGTAATAGCACAAATTGTACAGGTATAATAATAAAATAAACTATATACCAGCCTCTAGGTGAAACAAAGTAAAAAGTCACATAAATCACCAAAAAATGAGGTACCACCAGGAGCTCCATGCAAAAGGAATTTAATCTTCACAAAAATCCACAAAAAATGCTGAAATTCCACAGTATTGCTCAGGTTAAGTGCTTTCAACCTTCAACAAGGCCTTCTTTAGAGCTAAAGAAAACTTGTAATCTAACATGTTTTAAACCCTTTCTAATTAAATAGTGGCCAGTCAACAAGTGAACTTCATCAAAGACAATACAATATGCAAGCTATCTGTTAAAGTAACACTCCTGCTTTCATGCAATACTCTCACATTAGTTAAAAGATGCATTTACATAAGTTAAAACACCAAAAAGCTGCAATATGTTAAAATATATGTATATATTATGCATATTTTAATACATATAGTAAAAGAAAAGACAGTGCATACGTTTTAATTTGCACTTGTCACATATACTTTTTCTCTGTAAAATAACTTTGTAATTAACTGCTGCATTCAACCCAGGTGTGTTATAAGCATTAAACAGGACTTGCCATCAAAATTCTCTGTAGTTCAACTCAACCTCTCTGTCTCCATTGTAACTCACTGGAATGTGATCCATAACTGCAAAATAAAACTTGGTGTGCCGTTCCTGCAAAGACATGTGTCTAACCAAGGCATTGTCCATGCTATTGTTTTTAATGGCATAATAATGTTCATACATCCTATTTTTCAACTGCCTCTTAGTCTTGCCAAAGTATTAATTCACATAATAGCACATAAAAAAGTTAGTTACACTGTGCACAGCATTTAACAAAAATGCTTAATGAAACTATATACTTTTTTTTATTTTCCTAAATTAGAATAAATATCTTTATAGCTTTTTAAACAAGTAATATCTTTATAAAACAAAACTAATAATATTTAAACAATCACTTAAAAATTAACAAACAATTAGCTATTTAAAAACAAAATGTAACATCATATATAACAAATAAATCACAAAATTTTAACAGATACCTATAACATCCATATTAGAATATACAGCTTAATGTAAACTATTGTCAACATATATTTGGAATATTAAGCAATGGTATATCTAGATATAATAACTGTGGGAAGTACATATAAATTATATATATAGTATAATGTAAATAGTATAACACATGTATGTATCTGTATGTATATCTGTGGTATATGTATATATGATATATATGTATTAGTGTTATATATATATGTATATTATATGTATATATGTATATATATATATATACATATATATATATATATATATATAACAAACCGTACAAAACATATAACGAAAACACACAAACACAACGAAACAACACCAAAATACCACAAATCCACAAACCCGACAAAACACAAACATGAAATTGCACAAAAATGATTCCCTCAAACCCACAACCACAAACACCCAACCAACGCCCAACAAAACCACATACACACAACACAAACCACACATACACAACCTACAAACCTACCTACAACCTCCACAAAACATCCCACTACAACCACCAAACACCACCTACAACCCTAACCTAACCCTAACCCTAACCTTTTTACTTACCTTCCCCTATCCCTAACCCTAACCACCATCACCTCCTAACCCTACCTCACACCACACACTACACTTACAATCAGCTCCTAACCCTAACTCAATCACTACCGCCAAACACAATCACTACCGCACACTTACCTGACCCGCTCCCTAACCTAACTCATAACCACCCCCCCACCACACCCACCTTACTAGCACCCTAACATCCGTCCACTACCGCATACTTACACCCTTTTTTTCATTTCGCATCATAAGTCGGATGCTTTCATCCCGTCGTCTCTTCTCTTGTCGATCTTTCTTCGTCCGTTCGTCGCAATGGTCTTCTATCTCAATTCTCTGGGCTCATGATTGATTTTCGTGTCGATGTTTCGATATCGTTGGTAGAATCATATATATATATATATATATATATATATATATATATATATATATATATATATATATATATATATATATATGTATATGTATGTGTATGTATGTATGTGTATGTGTATATATATATATATATATATGTATATATATATATATGTATATATATATATATATATATATATATATATATATATATATATATGCATGTTGTTGTGTTATGGTTTTTTTTTTGTGACATTTATTAATAATAAAAATAAAAAATAAAAATTGAAAAAAAAAGCTGTGCAGTATGCACACCTAACTAAATAAACCACAGAAACAAACCTATTCCATGTTCCAGAGACACAACAACTACAGGGTGAACAAGGCATCTTTTCAAAAGAGGTAATGCCTAAGGACTTTAAAATATATAATTTGTCTGATAGACTTTTTACAACCACAGAGACTGAAGTATTAACTAGAGATTTTTCTTTTGTGCCATCATGTAGGTCTGATATAGTACAAACTATTATAGATTTGAAAGGTTACACTCGTAATTTAAATCTCAAACTCATTTTTGCTGATAAGGAAACAACAAATGCAACAGTGATTTTGTGGTCCCCAGTTAATTTAATCCCCCTTTGCACCCAGTTATCAAGACTTTTGAAGAAGTTTGAGAAAGAGAGATTAGGGAATTGCTAAGTAAAAAAGGTGGAGGTTATAAATATTTTAACTTTTCTGAGCAGGAGAAAAAATGTTTTTCATCCATTCAATCTGACAAATCCATCAGAGTCATGAGAGCAGACAAAGGGGGGGCAATAGTTGTGGTTAACCAGAGATTATCTGCATTGTATGCATTTATTATTGGTGGACAAAATGAATTACAAGAAGGTTAACAAAAGCAATATTTTTAAGCCATACAGACATAAAGACCAGTGATTAAATGAAAATCTGTTGGGGGTGTTATTTCAAATACTATATTTTCTTTTTTCAAGTAGAAAAACAGAGAATAGGCAGTTTATTCAGAATACCCAAGATCCACAAGGATGAGCAAAAACCACCATATAGACCTATAGTGTCAGCTCCAGCTTCGAAACTGGAACCATTGTCCAAATTTACAGAGCTTTGCTCAAGTTAGTGCAAGCAGGTACTTCCTTTATTAAGGATTCCTTTGATTTCTTTTAGTTAAAATCAAGGACAGAGAGGTAGGTCCCAATGATTTATTAGTTACAGTGGATGTCAAATCTTTATACACATGCATTCTACATGAGTTAGGTGTGGAAAGGGTGGGACACGTTGCTTCACAGCAACACTTTTGAAGTGGGTGAATGCAAGTTTATGCTTGAATGCATTGAGTATATTTTGAGTAACAATTTTTTTACTTTTAATGGAGTGTATTTTTTGCAGACCAGGGGAGTGGCCATGGGAGCTAGGATGGCACCGAATTATGCCAACCTTGTTATGAATTATTGGGAAACATATGTTTTGGTACAACTACCAGGCTACTCCCTGGTTAAGCATTATTATTGTTTTATTGACAATTTGTTTTTTTGTATGAGAAGGGGACAAGGAACAATTAGAGGATTTCATCAAGCATTTAAATGGCAGCACTGATTTTTTTGAGTTATACCCATGTTAGTGACACCACTAAGATTACTTTTTTGGATCTGGAAATATTTAAATGTGGTCAGACATTTAAGTTGGGGTCAGTTATAGGCTATAGGAATGTTGCTAGTAACAGTTTGTTACACTATTCAAGTATGCACCCCCACCTACATAAAGCACAATATAGTGAAGGGACAGTTAGGTTGAAAAGGCATACTACAGACTTTACTTTTTTGGACAACCTTGTTGGTGAATTACATGACAAGTTTAGATGTAGGGGTCATCCACCTAGAGTTGTTGAGAGTTTATTATGTCAAGCAGAAGAAAGGGAAAAAGACATTTCTAAACAGAAAGAGTGGTCCATTTGTATGCCATGTGTTTTTACCACTGATAGTGGGACAATTAGAAACATTATTGGCAATAATTGAAGAATTTTAGGTGTACGTGGAGATTTGATGTCCGTTTTAGTGGCTAATCTGAATTTTATTAACAAGAGGGACAAGAATTTCAAAGAATCATTAGAGAAAAAAAATTCTGCTTGTGAGAGGGGAGGGGGGAACAGAGGCACTTTAAGTGTCAGAATTGTAATTTTTGCAGATATATACAAGAAGGGCCTTATTTTGAGGTTAGTACCAGTGATAAAATTTGGCTGATACCAGGTCATTTTACTTGCAATTCAACCTTTGTGGTTTATTTAGTTAGATGTGCATCCTGCACAGCTTTTTACATTGGCAAGACTAATAGGCAGTTGGAAAATAGGACCCTGTATTCAGCAAGCCCTGCACGGTGTGCAGGAACAGTGCAGGAGCTCCAGGAGGCAATATGTCTGCTGTGCGATCCAGGAATAAGCTGCAGGGATGTGCACGAGCGCTCCTGCACTATTTCTGCATGGACACAGCTCCTGTATGCAAATTACCCCATTTGCAGGTAAAAACCATGCAAATAAGGTGAATTTGCAATCCAGGGAGCTGGCAGCCAGCCCGTGCAGGACTAGTGTAATCTGCAGAAATGTACTTGGTTAGTAACCAAGTACATTTCTGCATACTACAAAATGGAGCCATGACAGCTCCAAATAAAGGGTGTATATAACATGTAAAGCATGCCAGTGACCAAATATATGGCCATTGGCATGGAAAACAGTTTAAAAAAAATAATAACTTTTATTTTTTTAGCCGATTTCAGCTGTTTAAGCGTAAAGCAGTGACAAGCAAAAGGGATTGGGTCAAAAATAAAAAAAATAACCTGAAATAAGCATGCTAACCAAAATCGCTACTTTGCCATTATACTCAATGGCAGGCAGAAGACAATATGGATAGTGAATAGTGGTTGCTAAGGAGGGAGGCTCAGTGTGGGACCTGTAACTATGCATTAGCAGGCAATCCTATACAAATGAGGGGAATGATACTGAATCCCAGATTTCCCCTCAATGCTAGTCAGCACCCAACAGTGTAAGTGCAGGAATAGCTTGGTTCAAGCCTAAGAGTTAGCTGACATCATAGGGGAGTGTGTCAGGCATACTGTAAGCAGATTGGAGCCCTGTGACTCGGGTTAGCCCTTAACTTAGCAGAGCTAAGCAAGGGGATGTGTCTGAGGCTGCCTAGCACTCTTTATATTGCCTTAGCGGGTGTTCACTCCGCGACCGGGTTTTAAAGGAAAAAAAAAAAGGAAACTAGGAAATAGCAGCTCTGTGCATATTTGAGTTCTGCGTTTGCGCGGCGTGCCCTAGGCTTAAACAAGAAGGCAATGGGAAGGGAAAACAGCAGTAGGAAGGTAATCAAGGAGAACTAGCATAGCTGGCAGGTGAAATGTATTAGAATTAGCCAATTACACAGGCAGCAGCCCAGCTCAGCCCAGAACACTACTATAAACTATGCAAACACCTTTCCCTCTGTTTTTTCCCACATACTCTACACCACCATTGTATACAAGCGGGGAAGTTTTAACAAACAAAAACAACAAAATGATAGTGGCTGCAGCAGCTGTCATACATCAACATGTGGAAGAGGCTGAGGGTGGTGTGGATGAGAATGCTTTCGAACAACCCAGAGTGAGGAGCCGGAGAAGACTGTACAGACCCAGGGTAACCTACCAGGGGCTACATGAGCTGGAGATAGTGGAGCACTATAGGGTGGACATCTTCTACAGCAAATTGTTGAGCTGTGCCGGCCTCACCTGACACACAGAACTAACAGAGGGGACCCCATCCCAGTGGATACCAAGGTACGTGTAGGCCTAAGAATACTAGGCACAGCTACCTTTCAAAGGCTAACTGGAGATATCATGGGGATCTCACAGGCATCAGCATCCAGGGTACTCCACCAGTTCCTAGATGCCATGTCAGCACATGCTGGTGAGCACGTATATTTCCCCAATACTTGAGAGGCGTTGGCCAGCAATATGCATCTCTTCCACCAAATAGCAGAATACCCTGAGGTAGTGGGTGCTATAGACTGCACGCACATACACATCAAAGCACCACCTGGTGAGTGGGGTAGGGTCTACATCAACCACAAGGGCTTCCCCTCCATCAACTGCCAGGTCATGTGCAATGCCCAGGGCATTATAATGAATGTGTGTGCTGGCTGCCCTGGATGCTGTCACGATTCCCACATCTGGCATCTGACTCAGCTGTACCAGAGATTTGCCAATGGAGACATCCCTTACAGTCACCTAGTGGGGGATGCCGGTTACGCACTGGAGCCGTGGCTGATGACACCCATCCGAAATGCACACACACCCGAACAAGAACTCCATAACGAATCACATGCACAGACCAGAATTATAATAGAGCATGTGTTTGGGATGCTCAAGTCACGGTTCTGGTGCCTGGACACATCTGGTGGAGCCTTGCAGTACTCACCAGCTACACAGCTACATGTACTCAAATTGTCATCGTATGTGCCATGCTACACAATATGATCCTGCAGAAACAGCTGCAGAAGGAACAGCACGGGGCAGGGCCACACAGTCCCCCACCATTGCCAAGGCCTGCACAAGCACAGAGTGACTCAGAGGAGGAACAACCTGAACCTACCCCAGTAGGCAGAAGGAGGAGTGCCCAGTATGCCTTGGGCTTGACAAAGAGGCAATGCATAGCACATACACTGACACAGTAGGGACCCAGGGAATGACATTTCTCTCTCTGACTCGCACATACAGAAAAAGGGATGCCAAGCATGACACTACTTGTGCTCAACCATGTATAGGGAGTGTACTATGTGCATCCGACATAGGCAGCCCCCCAGCACCATCCTCAGTACTGGCACACCCACAAGGTAATTCACTCTTCTTACCAATTGCCGAATGGAGTAGTATGTGTTGTTACGTTTATCTATGGTATGAATGTGAGCATGAAAGGGAATCGGGTGGCTGAATGGGATGCCAGCAGATAGTACACACCTATAGTGATAGCATGAGATCTGTAACAAATACTGGTGTCACCATAGTAGCCAGTACTACTCATGGCGACAAAACCCACTGCAGGAAATGTGCTGGGCTACATGCGTGTCCATATGACACACACACATGCCTGTCATGGAGGCCCACATACCCAGAAACAGTTTCAGCCAGCTGGACAGTTGTAGACAAACAAAGGCAGTGCTAAAGCTTCTGAATGATGGCTATGGGCAACCTCCCTCCTCAGGCCTACACAGACAGACTACATCAGGTCAGGCAGTGGGATGTTAGTTCTGAAGGGTAAGAAGTCAGAAACTGATATGTAGGTCACTCAAACCTAAGACCTGTAGTACACTGATATGCCTCTAGTCAGCATGATAGGTTAGAATACAGAATGAAATGGAATACCTCACATACTAGTACAGTCATAACAAATGTGTACAAGTGTTAGGTGTGCCACCCACCTCAATCCTATGTAGAAATGTAGAAACAGTCAGGTGTGCCCCCCCAGTCATATGTAGAAATATAGTAACAGTCAGGTGTGCCCCCCAGTCCTATGTAGAAATGTAGTAACAGTCTGGTGTGCCCCCCCAATCCAATGTAGACATGCAGTAACAGTCAGGTGTGCCCCCCAATCCTATGTAGAAATGCAGTAACAGTCAGGTGTGCCCCCCATGCCCATGTAGACACATAGTAACAGTCAGCTGTACACCTCCAATCCTATGTAGAAATGTAGTAATCATCTGGTGTGCCCCCCCAATCTGATGTAGACACGTAGTAACAGTCTGGTGTACTCCTCAATATGATGTAGACATGTAGTAACAGTTAGGTATGCCCCCCCAAACCTATGTAGAAATGTAGTAACACGTATGCGTAGGTAGAATACCAGTGGAGCACAGATTACCTGAGATGGCCAAGGTAGCAGGATAGATTATAGCATTTGTACAATATGCAGGTATGTGTGTGTTAGGTTGGTGTGTGTTTCATATTGTGTGAGACTGGTCAGTATGTATGCATGGTGAGGTTTGTCCTGGTGGCCATTGCCCAGTACTGCCAATGACAGGGCCAAGTCCTCACAACTGCAGTGCCAAACACAATACTCCCCCAGTATAACCCATTCTAGCAGTAAACCATTGTAAATGTATGGAGGTAATATGTGCCACCATCTGAAAGATGGATATGGCATGACTGTTAGGCCAGATATACAAGCAGTACACAGGGGAAGTACCCCAGATAGACAGTGTATAATATGTAACCGTTAAATGGACACACCCTTGGAATTGTACATACAGGTTTGCAGCACATTATCTAGGCTTGTAGTAGGGAATACTGATGTCATCTGGCCAAATACTTGCAGATTGCAAAGGTCACAGGAATGATGTATCGAGAAACAGCTGATGTCCCTGCACAAGCCAGCATAAGTGGAATGCCTCCTACATATCTGTGAGTCAGATGCAAGTAGTGTCCATAGCACACATGCACCCAGCTCACCCAACCACCACCCACAGGTACCTCTCCGGTCGTATCCCTGCTGTTGGGAATGGGCACAATATGCCCCCCACCTGTGTATGGCAATAGTGAAAGAATGCAGCATGCAGTGCAGGTGTCCCATGCAGGTGTGTCCCTAGCTGTAAGCAGCAGCACCCTGCCAGCATCCACACCACTTGATCAATACTGACAGAAAGTATTGGCATGAACACCTAGCACACCTACCCTGCCACCCCAGGGGAATATACTGTATGGCAGTCTGGGACTGTAGGACTGACAGAATGCAACGGCCTGCTACAGCTGTCCTGCATCACTACCAAATGGCTACAGTCCTCTGCCAAAGGCCTGTGTCTCACCTGTACTGCCAATGTATGTTATGTTATGAACTCCCAAATAACAACATAACACAGTCCACTGAACCCATATGTAAGGCCATGTGGACAAACCACAGGAACATGTCCACCATGTCCCACTGCATGAACTGTGGACCAACACCAATATACTGCTGTGATGAGGTGATAACTATAGGGAAAGTATGAGAGAATGTTTGCATAATGTATGGAAGAGGATAGAATAATAAAGGGGGTGGTTGGGAGCATGGGCAGCATGGAATGCGCAAAGTCCGGAACATAGCCATGTGCACATACAATCCCTGGCTGCAAACACAAGAATGGGTGGCTACAAACCTTCTCATAAACCACAGTAGGGATAACGTCCTGACTTATGATTCCTGCCTCTGGATAACCTGTGTGAATCTGTACAGCTGTGAGGTACTGCCACAGCAAGAGAAGGCCATAGTGTCATGTCGGTGGATGCACAAGTATGGAATCCTCTGCAGTCACTTTACCAAGGCACTGAACCAGTTGCACAGACCCAGCAACAAGTGTCTGCCACTCCCCCTCCAGAATGGCATTAGTTTGCAGAAATATGTAGGCGTTTGATCACAATACTGGACACAGCTGCATTCACCCTGTGTTCCCCAGGACATCACTGTGAGTAAAAATGTCTACCTGACAGTACTTGATGACATAAAACATCACAGTGTATAACAGTACACATGTCTGACTATCTCTGCTAACACCAGGACCATGTAGCAGAAGCAACACAGTCACAATTACCTACAGTACTCACTATCCCTTGCCCAGTTTGACCCCATATTGTCAAGTGATCTACAGATATCCAGCAGAAACACTTTGCTAGCTGTGTGTGTAGAACACAAAAGTCTGCACTGGAGTACAATCGACCTGGAATGGATCCACACATTCAATACAGAAGGGCATACTGGGCATGCTCCCACACTTACAGAAATTAAGGCAATGTCAGACAACAAAATGCTGATGGGTCATACTGGGCATGCTCACACACTTAAAGAAATGAAGCCCATGTCTGGCAACAACAGTGGACCATACATATCTGACAGTTGCAGATGTTAGTGCATACACTCCTCAGTATGCACCAGTCATACTTTGCACACACATTGGCTAGGAATATGCACATTTATCCAAGGACAACACACTATAATATGCCAAAAGTACAAATACATAGATGTGTGGAAGAGAGTGACAGTGACAAAGAGACTTCCATCATGAGGCCTGTCCCACCCAGCACACAGCCAAATGGCTACAACCACATGATGTGCAAATGTCACTCACCATAGAAATTAGCCTCTGGAATCCCTCAGCATTATAGACTCTGTGGTGCTAGTGCTAACTGTGCAACATGACTGTTCAAGGCAGTAGTCATCTAGCAGTTGTATACATGTACCTGTGGAATATAAACCTGAGTGTGTTGTGTCTGCCTCTAGATGAATGGGTTATGGCCCATGCACACACACTGCCCTCACCATTGCCCTACTATGGTAAGCATGCCGATGTCAGTCACTTTGAAGTACACCTTTGGGGAAGAAATAGCTCAATAATCTCTGTGGTGCATCCTATAACTGCGTAATGATATAGTGTGATAAATTAGTTAGGTAGGAGTTCTAATCCCAGATGTAGTAACTGTGTGTGTGTGTGTGTGTGTGTGTGTGTGTGTGTGTGTGTGTGTGTGTGTGTGTGTGTGTGTGTGTGTGTGTGTATTTGACTGTGTAGGGATCAATGCTTTTTAGGGTAGTCACACTCACTGCAATTCAAATGCCCTACTTTTGCAAACCTGCTGATGTCAGTCACATTGAAACACACCTTTGGGGAAGGAATAGCCCAGTAATACCTGTGGTGCATCCTACAACTGTGCAATGCTGTAGTGTGATAAACTAGTTAGGTAGAAGTTCTAATTCCAGATGTGGCAACTGTGTGTGTGTGTGTGTGTGTGTGTGTGTGTGTGTGTGTGTGTGTGTGTGTGTGTGTGTGTGTGTGTGTGTGTGTTTGTCTGTGTAGTGATCAATGCTTTTTAGGTAGTCACACTCACTACAATTCAAATGCCCTACTTTGGCAAGCCTGCTGATGTCATTCATTTTGAAATACACCTTTGGGTAAGAGTAGCCCAGTAATCTCTGTGGTGCATCCTATAACTGCATAATGCTGTAGTATGATAAACTACTTAGGTAGGAGTCCTATTCCCAAACATGGCAAGTGTGGAGGTTTGTTTGTCTGTGCAGGGAGCAATGCTTTTGAGGCCATTAACAATCACTACAACCTCCATTGCCCTTCTTTGCCAAGACTGCTGACATCATTCCCTTTGAAATACACCTTTGGGGAAGGAGTAGTCCAGTAATCTCCATGGCGTTTCCTATAGCTGCGTAGTTTGATAAACTAGTTAGGTAGGAGTTCTAATTCCAGACATGGTGACTGTTTGTGTGTGTTTGAATGTAAAGGAAGCAATGATATTTAGGCTAGTCACTCCCACTACAATTTCAAATGCCCCATTTTGGAATGCATGCCTGCTGATGTCATTCACCTTAAAATACACCTTTAGGAAAGGTGTAGCTCAATAATCTCCATGGTGCGTCTTAAAACAGCATAATGCTGTAGTTTATTATAGTAGTTCAGTTGGAGTTCTATTCCCAGACATGCAAGTGTGGATGTTTGTTTATGTGTTTCTTTGTCTGTGTAGGGAGTAATGCTTTTGAGGCCATTCACAGTCAATACAACCTCCATTGCCCTTCTTTGGCAAACATACTGATGTCATTCATTTTGAAATACACCTTTGAGGAAGGAGTAATCCCGTAATCTCTGTGGTGTGTCCTATAGCAGCTTAATGCTGTAGTGTGATATAGTAGTTTATTAGGGGTTCTATTCCCAGACATGGCAAGTGTGGATGTTTGTGTGTGTGTTTGTTTGTCTATGTAGGGAGCAATGCTTTTGACAGTCACTACAACCCCATCGCCCTTCTTTGGCAAGCCTGCTGATGTCATTCCTGGTGAAATACACCTTTGGGGAAGGAGTAGTCCAGTAATCTCCATGGGGCGTCCTATAACTGCGCAATGCTGTAGTATGCTAAACTACTTAGGTAGGAGTTCTATTCCTAGACATGGCAAGTGTGGATGTTTGCTTGTTTTGTAGGGAGCAATGCTTTTGAGGCCATTCATGTTCACTACAACCTCCAGTGCCCTTCTTTGGCAAGCCTGCTGATGTCATTCACCTTGAAATACACCTTTGGGGAAGGATCAGTCCAGTAACCTCTGTTGTGCATTCTATAACTGCGTAATGCTGGAGTGTGATAAATTAGTTAGGAGTTCTATTCCCAGACATGGCAAGTGTGGGTGTTTGTCTGTGTAGAAAGCAATGATTTTGAGGCCATTCACACTAACTGCAACCTCCATTGCCCTTCTTTGGCAAGCCTGCTGATGGCATTCACCTTGAAATACACCTTTGGGGAAGGATCAGTACAGTAGCCTCCTTGGCACATCCTATACCTGTGTAACGCTGTAGTGTGACAAACAAGTTAGGTAGAAGTTCAATTCCCAGACATGGTAAGTGTGGATGTTTGTGTGTTTGTTTGTTTGTCTGTGTAGGGAGCAATGCTTTTGAGGCCATTCACAGTCACTACAACCTCCATTGCCCTTCTTTGGCAAGCCTGCTCATAGGTTCATAGGTTCATAGGTTGGTACTGGGCTATCAGCCCTAGGGCCTATACAAGCCTAGCCATAACAATTCCCTGGCTATTTCTTCCCACATTATTTACTTTCCTGGACCTCTGTCTAGCAGGGCGACTGACGTGATCCCTGGGGTGAATTTCCTTTGCTGATGGCATTCACCTTGAAATACACCTTTGGGAAAAAAAGTAGTCTAGTAATCTCTGTGGCACGTCCAATAACTGTTTAATGCTGTAGTGTGATAAACTAGTTGGGTAGGAGTTCTAATCCCAGTCATGGCAACTGTGTGTGTGTGTGTGTGTGTGTGTGTGTGTGTGTGTGTGTGTGTGTGTGTGTGTGTGTGTGTGTTTGTGTGTGTGTTATTCATATCCTAGGTGGAGGTGGCTGTGAGTGTGTAACAACTGGACTCATTGTGAAGCGGGTTTTGCAAATTTCTTATATGGTGGGCCTATTATATGTCACAATGTCACCTCACAAGGATAACAGATGTCAAATAGCCAATAGGCTGTGGTGCCAATCCATACCCCTACATGTGATATCAAGGCCTGGCAAACAAATTAAACAACCCGTGTATTACCCAGAGAACACTCTCAACCCATGTCTGATACACAAACACACTTGCCTAGGCAGCAACTGCTTTGTTGGTAGTACCCTGCATATTGCCCACAGATAGTAACCATGGTGTGATTGCAGTGGACTACAGAGGGCATGGCACCCTGTCCCATCACAACAATAGACACATAACTGCAGACAGTGTGCCTTCACTATGTTCCCCACTGGACATCTGCAAAAACTGTGGTGCCATCAAATGTGACCCACAAAGGACATACCATGCCTTAAACACATGCCCTGTATGGACAGATGCCACTGACACCAGGGAATACCTGTATCATGCTATCAATGTAGTTGCAAGGTCAACCTGTTGTCCATTACCAGTTCCCACCACATTAGGCCAGGACTGGTACATCTGATGATAACAATCTGTGTACACAACATGGACCAGACACCTCAGGTACAGTTCCACATGTCACTGAACATGCATGTGGGACATGTGCACATTCCAGACACAATCCATGTCATGGACTATAGAACACATACATGGAAATCATTGCACAGCACTGACCACACACAATAGTAACCCAGGTGACTGGACAGTGAAAACAATACCCACCTGTGTGGGCCAATCCAGACACTACACCCCTGAGCCACACTGAAGACCATTGTCATGTGGCCTGATGCTAAGGTATACCCTTCACCTAGCCTTGTACAGCCTTCTGGCACAGTCAGCCACTACACACCTGTGAAGCAATGCACCCATGCATGTCAGTACTGGCACCCTGTGTCTCTGTGTGTGGTGTATGATGCTTTCAACCACATTCACACTCACTACAACTCCCATTGGCCTACTGAAGCATACCGTCTGATGTCAGACACCTTCACATACCCTTTTCCCATATATCACCCGGCTAACCCTTGTGGTTAATGTCATACTGGCACATTACTGTATTGTGGCAAACTAACTAGTTAGGAAGTCTATTCCTGACCCTGTCAACTGTGTCAATGTGTGTGAGTCCCTGAGAGAGTGTGGCTGTGTTGACATTGACACCTGTTCATGTGGACAAAAAAAATGCACATGCATTAATCCTGTGTTATTTCACTTTAAAAACTCCAACCTTTTAGCTAAAACTAAGCCAACACTAAGTAAGTAGAACATGCAGTCTGAATGAGAGGTGTGTTCATACACCAAAACTTTATTGGTTGATTGAATGAATGAGCTGCAGGAAGCTCTTTTTAAATGAAAGGAAGCTGCTTTTTTCTTTAGGATTTGATAAAGGTTCAACAACCGAAAGCGCATATCCAGATAGCAGCAGCAGGATTACGTTTTATTTTGTTAATAAAGGAACTGATTTTAACAATTTCAATCATTTTACTTCAGCTTGGGTGGCAACAGCATGTTTGCTTTCTACATTTACTTGGTGTCCACGCATGCTGCCTTTGGTGTTGAGCTCAGTGAATCTTTTTGTTTATGTTATGTATAGTAGACGTTATTTCTGAGGACATAACCTGGGCATTCTGTGGTTCTGTGTACAGTACTGGGGTCTGTATACTTATGGTGATGGTCGACAGTATGTGTATTGTGCATATGTACCCTGGGCTGTGCACAGACTGTGGTAGATGCCATTGTTCTTGGTCCTGTTCTGTCTGATGTTACATGCTGCTCCAGTTCATGGTACCCTATTGGCTCACATGTCTGTAGGGCCAGACACACATGTGTCCCATACCACAGACAGGCAACGGACCACACTGTGTCATCACCCAGTGTATGTAGGGTTAGTGTGTAAGTGGCACATATGAGGATGGTGTTTATCAGACAGTCCATATAGTGTCATAGTAAGCTTGCATACCATACATGGCTGTGGCTGTGTTCACACTGATTATGGGTATGCACTTTCTCACAGTTGTCTGTTACTCTGCACTGTGACATGTGTGTAAAGCCTGCTATATTTGCAGGTACATGTGTATTCCCCCATACAAAATGTAGTCCAGTGTTGTGGCAGTCTACCTGTAGTTTGCACAGTGCTTTGTGACATGACTAGCAGCTTAGTGTAATTACCCAGTGTGCTGTTATGTCCAGTTATTTGCAAGACATACTGTTGCCAGGCCGCCATAACTGTTGTGTATTTCTGACAAAGCAGTGGGATTCTGTACAGATGTATGTCATTAACAAATGGGTAGTATGTGGCCACGTGACCTCTGCACCACCAGGTATTATGTGTCAGGACAGACTGGTGTGTGTGAATGCATAAAATTTATGGGCATATGTAGTCCAGTATTTACGTGATATGCCCATATACATGGCTATTAATATCCACATTGTGAGGCGTGGTCCACATGTCTCGCATGAAGGGGATCTGTGTACACCTCTGGACTGACCACAGAGTGCCAGACTGTCCACATATATTGGTCATATTTGTGCTGTAGTCCACAGGATCATTACTGTGTTAGCAGTGGTACTGTACTATGATGTCCTTAGGATGTCTGTCAGTAGCCAATGCCGTACATGTCAAAAGCAGATGTGACCTCCCACACACATGTCTGTTAAGATAACCCCTGTTACAGTAGCAACAGTCTACATATATACCTGCAATACATACATGACACCCCCTTGCACTAAGAAGTTGGGACTATTGGTGCTGAGGTAGGACTCCATTCCATGTTCTGGACATATGGTAAACATATATGTACGTATATATATATATATATATATATATATATATATATATATATATATATATATCCATATGTGTGTGTGTATATATATATATATATATATATATATATATATATATATATATATATATCTATATATATATATATATATATATACACACACACACATATATATATATATATATATATATCTATGTACATATATGGATATATATATATATATATATATATATATATATATATATATATATTTGCACATATAGTTATGGATATCTACATATATATCGACATAAATAGGTATATCTGTACACAAAGGATATGCATATATATATATATATATATATATATATATATATATATATATATATATATATATATATATGTATATGTGTTTGTGTATGTGTGTATACAGAGAGATCTACAAATGGCCATATATATGATGCACTATACAGGTGTGTAGACATACATATGTATGAATATATATGTGTATGTACCTGTAGACATATATCTACATATGTATATGTATATATCCATATTCCTGTCATGTGTAAACATCATTGTCGTGTATACCTTCCCAGATGTATCTCACCGTATGTATCTGATATGTGTATATTTAGATATAACAACATATGTGATGCAACAGTAATATCAGTAACAAGTACTACACAACTGTGGACGTCAAAGCAATTGTTTAATACTATTAAATATGTGTAGTGACAGGTATATTGGAAAAACAGCAACTGTCTTCACAGCTGTCATGGCGTATTAGTTAACTGTTGTGACTATAGTGTACAGGGTGCTGGGTTCAAGACCTGCAAGGGCTGTGTATTTTGTTACTGGACAGAACAAGGGCTGTTGGATACAGAGTGGTTAAGGCTGTTTTAAGCAACTTTAAGCATGTTTGTGTGGGTTTGCATGATGGTAAGTGGTGTTAAGCTACGGTTAAACATATGGGTGCTTACACCGTGTAGGCTTCGCTTGCCACTGTGCAAATCTGCTTAGCTTTTATATTGCAGCAATGCTGACACCTGCTAAGCATGGCTCAGCCCTGGTCACCAGTGCTCACATCCAAGTCTGATAACATAGCAGGGTAATGACATCTGTAATAAGTGTATGTAATGCCATGTACAATACATGCATTTATGTGCTGTCATTACAGTAGCAAGGGGTGTGTGTCATGTCTGGTACACTCAAGTATGTAAGACCTGTACAGCACTGTTATTCATGTGAATGTGTTACATACAAGGGTAGTAACCCAGGTTATGTGCTGTCACACTGGCATGTAGTGTATCATGGTGGTACTACTGTTGACAGTGCTTTCCTAGGCAAGAGAAGATTGCTAAATGTAGTACTGACAATAAGCACACCTGCAGGCATAGCTGGACTCTGAGTCCTCACTGTCATGTTCCTGGTGTGCGAGCTGTGTCACAGTATATATCCCCTACTAGATGATGATCTGACACGTGGAAAGTAACTGTAGACTACTGTCTATACAGCACATGTCAGTGAGGGATTCCAATAAGTAGTAATGGCATACATATTGTTGTCAGGCATCTATCTATTCATCCTACTGCATAGTGACTTGCCAATCTTATGTCTGTCAGTCCCTGTACAGATGTGCAGATGACAGGTATCCAGTTTGGATACGTAGAGGCAACCTATGCACTGATATGTCTGCCCAGCTGTGTTATAACTGGCACATATAGGAGACAACACCCTGTATGCACCATATGCCATGGGTACCTCCACTACACTACTACAGTCAACAGAACATGCTTAAGTACAGTTCTCCATCACAGACACTAACCATGTGTTGTAATACATGTTGCATACATGCCAACTAGATTACCTCAGTGGCCGTTTGCAGGAGGCACCCAGAAGATTGGCTGATGCATGTCACTCTCACCCTGAGTGTCACCACAGTGGTGTCTGTTGATAGATTGCCTGCTGGCACTTGGCAGGTGGCATGATACCACTGTACACACATCCTCTACACTACCCATCTCTCCATGAACAAGTCAGGTACACACCTATGACCACCTGCAGCAATGCACCCCCAGTACTGACACATGTACATGTGCATTACTGAGGATAGCAGTGTCTGTGTGTTAGTACACCTGTAGCTGGGAATACCATGAGGGCCTTCACAACCACCACAGCACTCATTGCCATAGTAAGATGTGGCTGATGCTGTATCGGACATTATATGTACCCTGTTACTCTCCTCTCCCTAATGGCTACATGAGCCTTGTAGTACCAGCACAACAGTATTGTACAAATGAGTCAAAAGGCATGGGATACCCACTGAGTTCTGGCAAGCGTGTGTATGTGTGCATGTCTGTATATCTGTAGGGTACAGCATTCCGAGGCCACATACTCCTATTACAGCACGCATTGCCACACAGTAGTATGGATAGTGTTGTTGTTGCATGGCAATGCAACACCCTACTAAGCCTGTGGTACGTGCATTAGATGCATATCCCTGTAGTACCACTGTTGGGATGTAGAATGGGTTGTATCACAGTCATGGGCAACGTGTGATGGTGAGTATGTCAGAGTGTCATCATGGGTTCCAGTGAGTACAGTATCCACTATGGGATGTAGGTGATGTGTACACTGTCATTACACCATGTGACACCCAGTATATGTCCCAGTACCACCTTATGGTGACCATTGTCACCATCAACCATACAGGCAACTGATACCACAATCCAGCCCAGTTATGCATGTGCTGTGTGCAGCCTACCTGTAACACACTGGACACACTGACAAGTTACTTAGCACCAATAGGCCCAGGTCTCTTGGATGTGTTTCTGCATATGTGTCTGTTAATGTGTATAGGATGGTATGTCACACTATGTATTGTCCATATACAACCATTACATCCCCCATTACCATACTGTACATGTCTGGGGTTGTTCTGCATGTAACATGATACCTGGAACACACCTCACCCTAAACGCTGTGTGGTGTGTGCAATGAAAGCCACACACTTCAGTAGCACTACATACCTAGGTAGGGGTCTAGTCCCAGTGTTGCCAAGTAAGAGTGTGTGTGTATGTGCATGGGTCTACATCAGATTGCTGATTATACATGTCCCACATGGAAGTTGTCACTTGCAGATGAGAGAGCAGCTCTCTGCAGCTTCAGGCCCTGTCTGGTGTACAGTTCCATATGTACCTGTGTCCCTATGACAGTCTGAAATATGTGCCTGGTGGTACCAGTTGTGGTGCTTCTGCCAGGGGCATGATGACTGGCAGCCCTACCACGAGCACCCTGGTACATCTGCCTATGTGGTGCCCTGCTGGACATCTGACTATGCCTGCTGTGACCAGATGCAGTAGGCATAGCCACCACACTATCCTGTGCACTACCACCAACTGCCAACTGTCCCCCTGCTATGGCCACTGGTGGTGGGGTATGTATAGGCACTGTAACTGTGTGCGGGGTTGGGTGGCTAAGAGGGGGATGTCAACCAATGACGCAGTTTCGGCCCCTTACAACCTCACCTGTGCCTCAACAGTACTATCATCATCTTGTCTGTATGGACACTAACATCAGATTGCATGCAGGAGGGACCCTGACCCACCTCGCCACCTGTGGGAGAAAACAAGAAACACACTTTAAGCCCTGTACAGCATTGCATAACAGCACACACATGCACACACACACACACACACACACACACACACACACACACACACACACACACACCCATTCCACCTTAATACCTACCTGTCCCTGATTTTACAGACAGTCCCACATTTATTCACATAAGTTCCCCATCCTGCATCACACTTGGTAACATACATTCATTAATACCGCTCATTAATGTATCATTCCTCTAAATGCCTAGATGAGTGATCACAACACAAGACCTGTTACTCCATTACCTCCTTGACTTGAGTGGAGTAGGTTTTACATGGCCTCACTGCTGTCATCCAGTGTTCACCCTGTGTATGTCCAGACATCATGAGCATGGCCTCTATATGTTAGGGGCTACGACGTTCACTCCATAATGTCACGCACTGGAGTGTCATATGTAAGTACTGCTCAGTACATGCCAGATCTGCTTCTCAATCAACTTATCATGTGGACAACAGTAATATATGGAAACACTCCCTGGTGTCATCTAATAATTCCACAATGCATCTGTAGTGCTGCATACATGGAGAGTCGTTCACCTCTCTGCTGATTGCAATATTAAGGGTATACCTGGTGTCCACTTTCCCTCCCAATGCATGTTCCATGCTACAGACCTAATTATACTATCAGCTGTCCTGTGATTACATATCAGACAAGTATTCCTGGTGTCTCATGTGTCATTCCATGTATTGCATAATCCCAAAGGGAAGTACTACCATATGAACAACCCCACAATCACACATGTGCATACATGGACACCCGCACAAACATAGATACATGCACACACACATCCTAAATGCATCAACCCCTCTCCACCTCACCAGATTGCGCTTACAGACAAAATAACCCCCCACCACACACACACACACACACACACACACACACACACACACACACACACACACACACTCTCACACACACACACACACACACACACACACACACACACAGGTGAGATTGCACAAATACAGTACACACAGTCCTCCCATTACCCATCTGTCAACATGCATAACATATGGTACTCAACAGCATGCAGTGCAGATAAAGTCAATCCATGCTAGCAACAGTATACATGTGTGTAATGCATGGGCTGTGTTAGCAGGTGATGTCCCTTCCCTGGAAAACACTGTACCCATGTACACAATATTGCTGTGCACCTGTTCTGCACCCTATCATGTACTGTGCACCAAACCTCACAGGTGTACAAACCACTGCTGAATGTGTATTACTGTGTCAGTTATGTCTGCTCTAATGCTCACAGCTCCTATGTGTTTGAGCGACACATACCTGGGTTGATATGTGGACAGATGTCATTTTTGAATGCCTGATGTCTGGTTTACAGATCTCAACATCAGTGGTGCATGTATGACCAATCCGTTACCATTACACTAAAAACTGTCAGACCTTACCATGGCTACGTGGAGTGTACACACCCTTATTGATATGACGCACTCATCCTTGATCTGCAATGGGACCACATCATCAATATATTAACAGTACATGAGCCTGATATGTAAAATATGTCCTGTACATTCACATGCAGTGTCTAAGAAATGTGTTAGGTGTGCAGATGCTGACTGCAATGCATACACTCCGTGGGTGCATATGTGTGCATGCCCTTATCATGACGGTTTGTTGCACCTATTGTTATGTGTAATACAGCAGTCACTATTCCTGGTAGGAGTATACTGGCATGGGCCATCTGCATTTGCTTGTATACGGTCAGTCTGCCCTACACATGTCCCCCAACTCTGCATGATTGTAAGGTATACTCATGTGCACATTCCTTGGAGTTCACACACTGCCGTCACTATTGCTGTAACATTAGGGTTATGTCTGCCACAGTTCCTGAACCTGACTGTGTGTAGATACAGCCATTCTTAGCATCCTTAGGATCCCTGCTGCAGTGCTCTGGTGTTTCATGCTGACACACTCTCCCCACATTCAGCCTTTTTGCAGATAGGTTCATAGGTTCATACTAGGCTATCTGCCCGAGGGCATTTACAAGCCTAGCCCATCGTTTTGTGGCTTAGGCCACCCCTTTAGTATGGGGAACTATACCCATTATTTTTCTGTGCCTCTGTCGAGCAGTGACACTGAGGTAATCCCTGGGGTATATCTGCGATCTCCCATCCATTGGTCAAGATTTCTCTTGAACAAGGCCAGCGAGGTGCTCTGCCTCACATGTACCGGGATTTTGTTCCACAGCATAGGGAGTCTTTGGGTGATGAATCTATCCCTCCAGCACGCCTATTAATAGCCGTGTCAAGGTTTAAGTCTCCGCCTTGTGGCTCTGATGGATCTAGATTTTTGAGGTGAAGCATATTCATCAAATCTGGGTTTGACATGGCCTTGTATGTTAGGCAAAGGTCACCTCTGAGCAGCGGTGGCGACTGAATAGAGCTGGAGTTCTTTCAGTCGGGCAGCATAGGACAGATTTTTGAGACCCTTTATCCTTTTGGTGAGGAACTTTTGTGGCCTCTCCAGCTGCTGCAAGTGTCGGGTCAGATACATTCCGAATGGGGCATTGTACTCAATCATTGGTCTGATGAGTGATGAGTAAAGGGAGACTATGACCTCCCTTGATCTAGATGAGACAAGTATGGCCTACACATGTGTGTCAGTTTGCAGTGCCCCATACACTGACATCACATGTAACAGCCTAGTCCCAGCTAATAATGTAGACCACAGTATTATGTTATGCCATAGTGTAGATCTGTAACAGTTGCTATTGTAATACTGGTATATACACTGTTGTTGCACTGTACAAGGGTGATGTTTCACACATGTCTCTACTGTAGTCCATGCGTCCCACCATTATGTTCATCCCTGTGGACTCATTTCACAATGACAGGATGTTATATATCTTGCAAGTGTCTGACATACCCTTCAGATACCCCATCATGGTCACCACTGTGATGCAGTGCATTTAACAGCAACAATATGTGAACATGTATGGCATGCATTAAGGGTAGATGTGTTAGATGTGTGCATGGAATATAACATAGCCATTGACAAGCATGAACATAAACCATACTCACCAGCTGCAGGCTGCTGCCTTGGTGGTATACTAGAGGAACCTACATAAGAATGTGAGAGGTGTGATGTCAGTGGCCACAGCTATGGCATTGCTACAGGATGGGTGCAGCATTACAGTACATCAATAGTACAAGTCCACAATACTACCGCTTATGCACATCTGTTTATTACTTCTACACAGTAACAGATTATATATATGACATCTCACATATGCATGATCTGCCTGTACAGATGCAGATGAATACACAACAGTGGTCTACTGATGTGCCCTGTTGCCTTACCTGCATGCTCCTCAGCCAGTGTGTGGGTAGAACCCACCTCCACAATGGTCCCTGTCAGAGGCTGGCGAGGAGCTCCTCAACACATGTCGGGGGGTGGATGGCATGACCCCCTCCATTATGAGGTGATCCCCCCAGACTGCAGCAACACACTGATGGGCATTGCGAAACAGGTCAGTACAATGATGCTGGACCTGCTCGTAACTGCAGTTATACAGGCCGACATCATTGACCCTGTAGACTAGATCGTTTCACAGGCCAGTCCAGTCCTGATGCTCATTGGCAGCCCTGCTGAACAGAACTGGATAGTACTGTATAAGATGGTTCAAGATTACCTCATTTTACACCACTGAATACCCTGGTAAATGGCCATGGGACATTTTGCTTGAAAGACATAAAGATGGTAACAGGTCTGAGCAACTCATAGAGCAAGGTTACCATAGTTCTTAATACTCATCTCTGTCACCCCCCCACTATATCAGTAACAACAAACTGTTCACACAACTCAATAGGTATGGCTACAGCTTACTTACCACTGCGACATATATTGTATTGTACCACACTTTGTGCTATGTGTTTGTTGCCATGTTCCCTGTGTAGACACTATCATTGTTGGCCTGTTACTGACTATTTCACCTGCATGCCATTGTCAGGGCCACTATGGTTCCATATATGCATGTGGTATGCTTGCTATGTGATTGCTGCACATCTGTCATTCTGTGTTATTGGGGATGTCTATGCATGCTGTTGGACATGTTCCGGGATTAGGTTGACTATTACTACCCACATATGTTCTATAACAGTGACACAATAGCATGTTTAGGGAATAGTTGCCAGCAGAACCACCTCTCCCACCTCATCTGGCCATGTTATCAGGCCACATCACATGTGGGACCCACCCTGAGGCCTCCTCATCTACTGGTCCAGCACTACCTACAGGAAGAACCACCTCAGGGGATGTTGTCGCCCCCCCCCGGGGGCACACACAGACATGATCCTGTCACCCAAGGTCAGGTCCACGGTCTGTTCCATAGAGGGCTCCACAGAAACTTAGGAGATGTGCTACAGCACCTTGAGGCACCCAGTACACAATTACAGGGTTCACATACTCCTCCTGCTCAGGCTTCAGGCCAGCCACTTTCAGGGCCATGAAACTGCTGTTGTGATTAGCAATGGGTGGGGGCCTTGTTCCCATTGTTTACATGTGGGGGCTCATGGGGATTCCGCATCGCAGACCAGACACACCATCCAGGGTGTTTACCTACCACATGTGTTATATACCACCCCTTTAGGCTGTCCTCTATATCTACCAACCCGAACCACCTCCACAAATGTACGTATTATCCTTCCCCATATTCCCTACTTCACAGACAAGGGCAATGTGGTCCCAACAAGGGGTTCACATGTGACATACCCATCCACGTTGCACACACTTACAGCTGTATATATCTGTGTGTATTGGTATGTGTGATGTTTCCTCACACATAGCATGAAGCACTGTGGTGGTAATACAGGGGAGATGTATTTACATACATATGTGTGCGTGTGTGTTTGTGTATATGTAGACATAAGCATATATATATATATATATATATATATATATAATGTGTGTGTGTGTGTGTGTGTGCGTGTAGATATATTTTATGTTGTACATATGTGTTTATATAAATATGTCTACATATGGATATCTGTATATCTGTAGACATACATGTATATGTATGTATATATATATATATATATATATATATATATATATATATATATATATATATATATATATATATATATATATATATATAGATAGATATAGATATTATATACATAAATATATATATCTATATATATATATATATATATATATATATAAATATATCTATATATATATATATAAATATATATATATGTACACATATACATACCTATATATGGGGTACATTCAGACATCAGGTCCACAATCTCTAACTCTCCTTCCTGCACAGCTGCACTGTTCTGCCTTGCTACAACACAGACAGGTGCCACATATGGACACAGCCTGACATTGGGGGGTATATATAGAGCCAGATTGCAGATAAGCCTATTACACACCTATGGCATTTCAGCATGCTACAGTACAGGTTAACATGAGTGTCGTGCAAGTGGTGGGCTCTGGAACCCACATGTCCATCTTTACGGCATTACTTCCACCACCAGCTATTAGCCACAGTAATACACATCCTTTCCATTACACAACACACACTATGTTGGCTTACATCTGGTCAGTCAGTGCTGCAATGCACAGTTGACGGGTATGGCCCACTACCCACAGGGACAGACTCTATTATCCATAGCAGTTGTTCAGCTGAACATCATTACAACAGCAACACCTGATGGCAAATATATATCATTCTACATCGTCTATCCCAGTATTATGGACCAAGTACTACAGTCAATTACATGCATATATATACTTCACATACCTGTTGCGGGAATGAGGTCTGTTGTGGACGGTTTCCTTGTAGGAGTTTTTTTTTTCTCCTTGACTATGGCCTTAGCCTGCTTTCTTTGTTTTGATTTTGGTTGTGGATCTGGTTTTGCTTTCTCTCTCTCTCTCTCTCTCTCTCTCTCTCTCTCTCTCTCTCTCTCTCTCTCCAGTAAATGGATTGAGCTGCTTGGAATAGATTGCAGCATGGCTTTTGTAGGTGATGCACATGATCAGGTGATGGCCTCTGCACCAATCAGTTTCCTCCACTTGCTACTTGCATGCAGCATGCTGTGTAGTACTTCCAATTACCACTGTCATGGCAACCTACTACTATAAATCCCTGCATCACGTGGGCGTGGTCCATTTACCTTTCCTGTATGGTGGACATCCTTCCTGTATATGGGCAGCAGTGTTACAGACAGCAGGTAGCAATACTTCTTACAAGAAAACTTGCACACTCAGACTAGCTACATATTTGTATGAGGTTCCAGAACTACAGACAGAGTGTGAGTAGTGTTGTATGCATTGTATAGCACCAGTGTTACAGGGTTTGTGTGTGCATACTAGTTTAACATGGACTGCAGTCTGTATGCATAGCTCTCAACTGTGGGCCTATCCACTTGATGGTCAGAGGTATGCCTGTTATGTTTTGTCTGTCCACCACACAGGTCTTGTGTCAGATACATCACTGGCAGTGTGTGTGTTGAGTGTTATCAGTACATGGCTACATCCATTTGTTTTTCTGACTTCATATTCCTGACTAAGGGTATGTTGCAGATTATCCTGTAACACCAGCAACTTGCTTAGTGTATGACAACACTATTTCACATATGGGCCTGTGTTTCGGCCTCTGTCCTGCACCTACATACCTGGCTTTGTCCATATGACATGCTGTCAGGGGTTGTTGTGTAGTGGCCTGTGAGTATGTCATGCTGCCATTCCTGCCCTCATTCCACTGCTGTTGTGGCCCCCACACATATTGTGGGGTTGGGTCCATATATGTGTGGGCTTCATCTGCACAATACATGTGTGCCCTTCTGCAGTCCAGAGGTCAGTGTATGTAACAGTGGTATATGCCCCTATATGTCAGTCTATGGGGGTGATGCACCATAACTAACCTAGGCTGTTGCAACACGTGAGGGATATAAGGGGTAAGCTGTCTTGAGATATCTACATGCAAATTACCATACAACTCACCTTTGGAAAATGCAGGCCTACTGCTTCCTGCCATACAGACTGTTCTGTTTGTCAGTGTGATTGTGATGGTTTCAGATATGCCTTGTTATGTAACAGATACATCCCATTGTATCAACTGAAGACTTTTCCCCCTAGGGATCGCATACAGAGTGTAGATAGAGGCTGCTGGACTATAAATCTACATTACTTACTTTTGATTCATTGTTATCCTGTGACCCAGTCTGTCTTTACTGTTGTACTACTTGAAGGCCTTGACCTGGACACCAACATATGTTATGCTTTCTGGAATAATGTATTAATTTATCTATTTGAGAGTTGCATTAGTCTGTTTATATGTATTTCAAAGTCTAAACAACTATACGACATGGCATATACAACTGTAATAGTACACAAATAAAGCTTTCTCATGTATGCAAACCTGTGTGTGACCTCTCTGTGGGTATATGCTTCAGGCAACAATTGTCTTTTGTATGGGTGACTCATACAGTGTCCATTTGGTAAGGTGGCAACTGTAGGAATACTGGCTGTTCCGTATGGTGTGCACCCTCTAAATATGTATTTTCCTATACATATCTCTGTGTGTGTATGTGTAGTTACATATACATCTATATATATATATATATATATATATATATATATATATATACCTACATATATATATATATATATATATATATATATATATATGTATCTGCATATATGTGTGTATATGTATCTTAGGAAAATTTATTGCTTCCACATTGTACATTCCCTGTGGTAGCCACAATGTACTGCATGATATGTTATTGATACCGGCCTTACATCATACAGGTGGGATGGATTACTGTTAACATCTTGTGCCCATGTTGTGTTGGTTCCTGGGTTATGGGACTTGCAACAGTTGGTATTGTACTGCAGGGCAGGCCTGTTTGGCTGTGGGGGGATTAATATGAATACGTACAAGACGAATGTAGCTTGGGTCCCCTCACCCCCATTAACAGTGCCTGTGGTCATAAATGTATTTGCTATGTTCTCTTTTATATGTATAGCTATATATCTGTATATACATATATGCATATATGCTTACATATATGCATTGCTATACATATGTATATAAACACATATATATGTAGACATATATATCTGTAGATGTATGCATATGTATATTCATATATATATATATATATATATATATATATATATATATATATATATATATATATCCATAGCTACCCATTTCTTCTACAGCAACAGCTGTGCATGTACACTGTATTTGGAGATGTATTTGAACACTCTTGCCCCTAAAAGAGGGGTGAGGACAACAATAATATGTTGTTAAGCCAATTAGACCAGATTACATGTGTCCAGTGGACATTTGTGCGAAATGGACAGCTATGTATGGGGCGAGATTTTTTTTGGGAACAGATTGCACTTTTTTTTTTCAAGTGAGAGTGGGATGTTGGGGAGGGATAGTAGGTATATTTGGGGAAGTAGGCTGGGTAGGTTAACAGACAAGACAAGCAAAATGCATACAGGGGTGGTATATGCCACATGTGTGGGGGTAAACACCTTGATGGGGAGGGGTATTGGGAAATCGGAAGCCCATGAACCCCCTAGTCTAAACAGTGGGACTGAGGTCCCAACCCATGGGCAGTCACCACTGCACCTTCACAGCCCCGAAAGTGGCTGAGCTTGGGGCTGAGTAAGAGGGCCAGGCCAACCATCTAGTTGTGACACATGGCCCTCAAGCTGGTGTGGCAGATCTCTGACCTCCTTGCAGAGCTCACTATGCACCACGACCCAGACCTGGCGATGGGTGACAGGTTCCTCCCCGCACCTGCTCCCGGAGGGGGGTGAGCCCCATCCCCTGTGGTGGTTCCACCCAAAGGTTGTGCAGGACCAATGGACGAGGAGGTCCCAGATGTGCTGGTGCCTGGTGCCACGGCCAGCTGAGGTGGGACAGGTAGGTCTGCCGAGACCGGCCGTCCCAAACGTGCTATGGTGTTTAAATTTTATCAGCATATGTGGGTTAGTAATAGTCAACACATTCCAGGATTAGGTATAACAGCATGCATAGATATTCCCATTAACCCAAACACCAGATATGGAACAGTTGCATAGCAAACAGAACACATGCATATATGGGACCACAGTGGTCATTACAACAGCATGCAGGTACATTTATGGCAGCATGCCACCAATGTGGGAGTATTTCCACATAGCACATGCATAGAAACAAATTTAAATAATTATCAAACAATAGGACATGTGCCCCAACAGTAGAGTTAAGTCAGCACATACCAATTGAATTGTGTATTTAGTTTATTGTTGCAGATATGGTGGGGGGAGGAAAGATGTCAATTGACAGCTAGTATAGTCCTGTAGTTCACATTACTTTCCTAGTCAGTGCTGTGATCTGTACCTTACAGGTATTAGTACACTACCCTATTGCCTTAGTTTGGACAGTGGTATGGCTGTCGACAAATATATACATGAACTGGTTTTGCCTGCAGTATACACCTCTTACCTGTTATATCTGTGGAGGTATTGTTTGTTAACACTTCCTGTTTCTGCACATACTCCCAGATTCCAGGTTGATGTTATGCACATACCTGTCCATCTCTTTTTGCACACACATTCTGGGCATGTCTTCACCACATGCAGGTGAACCAGGACATATTTCAACTATTGCCTTCTTAAACCTTTACTGACTTGTACAATGACAGGTTTGTTTTATTTGACATTTTCCAAATATGTACAGGTCTGACAGTCAGTTATATGACATGAAATGCTGCCTACATGTCAGAAATTAGCACACTGATATGGCAGGGGGCAGGGTAACAGCCAGCAGATATGTGCTGAATAACTGGACATTCTGGACATTTGTGTACACTTGTGGGGTATGATTCTGCATACAGCTTACTACCACTCCCAGGATTCATACCATGGCTGTATCTGCTAAAAATAAAACACTGTCCATCACAGTTGAGTGTGCTATATAGGTATTGCTGTGTATCTCTTGTCTGATTTCTGTCTATAATTCTCCTGTGGTTTTACATTCTGACCTTGTAATTACAACACTCTTATACAGGATTTCCTAGACAGTTGTATTATGTGGTTCAGTGTGGATGACAGTGATGAGTAATACCTTATTATTCTGAGCAACTGCAACACTAATAATGACATACACTACCAGAGTAAACAGTACCAGTACAGGATATCAATCTTTTATTTATAGGCACAGTGTTTGTATCTGACAGACCTTTGGGAGCAATGTTTGTTAGCTCTACCTGCATGTTGCCATGCAAATTATCAGTTTCAACATTAGTATTATGCACATATGTCTCACTCTGTTACTGTACACACTCTGCTCACAGCTTGACAACATGGGGGTGGAGATATGACATACTTGGCTACTTACTCTCATAACATTTTAGGGGGTTGCTAGAGTGACAGGTTTGTTGTTATAGCTGTCTGACAATCAGTTGTATGTCTTGTTTGCTGCCTAAACATCTGGGATCATCCCACTGATTTGCCAATGGGACAGGGTGACAGGCAACAGCTATGGTCCGATTTACTGGACATTTTGGAGATTTCTGTACACTTGTGGGGTATGATTCTGCATACCGCCTACTACCCCTCCCAGGATTCGAACCATGGCTGTGTGCGCAAAAAATATAACAGTTCACGTTGCAGTTGAGTGTGTTATTTGGATTTTGTTGACTGTCCTTTCAGTGTTTTCTAAGTCTCTCTCAGTTGTACTATTTGACCTTTTGGGATTACAACAGTCTCATACAGACATTCCTGCATAATTTATTTATGTAGCACAGTGTGGGTAACAGTGCTTACTACAAAAGTACTATGAAGTGATTGCAATTCTACATTACCATATGATACCAGAGTGAACACATGCAGTCCAGCAGTTAGACCTTAATTGTCAGGCTATTATGCTTGTATTTACATACAACCTATATGATACTCTTTCTGCCCTGTTCTGTGGTGTATGCAGTACATTCCTTAAACAATACATGTTTTATACAGGCAGTTAACTTACTACTACTTTTAGATTTATTTACTGTGACAGTACATGCAAGAGTATTACTAACCTGCCTCACGTTGCATCCACTGCAGTCTACAGCCATGGGCTTCCTGGTGGGCTAGCCCACTCACCTGCAGCTGTGGAAGACATAAGAGGAATGTTTAGCCATACCTATCTATAATATACATGAGCTGGCAATTATTAAACAGGTAGTGGACTGATACACATGGCTGGGACTTCCCCTGTCCTCCTAGCATCTTGGCTCCACTGATCCAAGAGATCCCCCTTTCTCCTCTTCAGGTCGGCATAGTGATGCCTGACCTGCTCACCAGTTTGGAGTATGCCAGTGGCACTGGTGAGGTCACGGGCGAGACAGTCCCAGGCTTCCACTTTGTATTGGGAACCCTAGTGCTGGCCCTGCAGCAGTCTCTGGTCATGGTCTTTCACAAGGAGTCCTGCCATGACTCTGGACTCCTGGATGCCCCAGTGCTACACCTGACAGCGCACACCCTCTCCCATTCCAGACATAGTACCTACAAGGGGAAACTACAACCAGTTATGAGATGTATTCCCACCTGTTGGGTTTAAAAAGGGCTGGTTTCCCACACTTTGCCATGATTGGATGGTTTTAAAAATGCTAAGCTATTGGCAAACCTGCCTACCTAAGGTTGGCATTGTTTAAAGGGGTATACCAATGGGCAGACTGAGTTAGCAGGCCTATACATTGCTTACACCTACTAAGCTGGGCTGTGCAATGCTTAGCATTGCTTAATATTTAAGCTATATTATATTTGCATTGTGGCATTGATTTATTATTTATTACATATTATATATGTGTTTGGTATCCATGATTCATGTGTACATACACTGTATGAGGTCCTTGTGTTTATTAGGGGATTTCAACACTTTATTACAATGACACCTCACATCTGGGCTTAATGCAGTACTCAAGTTCAAAATTTTTCCCTTTTGGTTTTTTCCTTTTTACCAATTTCTAAAATACCAGATATGGAACAGTTGCATAGCAAACAGAACACATCCATATATGGGACCACAGTGGTCATTACAACAGCATGCAGGTACATTGATGGCAGCATGCCACCAATGTGGGAGTATTTCAACATAGCACATGCATAGAAACAAATTTAAATAATTATCAAACAATAGGACATGTGCCCCAACAGTAGAGTTAAGTCAGCACATACCAATTGAATTGTGTATTTAGTTTATTGTTGCAGATATGGGGGGGGGTGATGTCAATTGACAGCTAGTATAGTCCTGTAGTTCGCATTACTTTCCTAGTCAGTGCTGTGATCTGTACCTTACAGGTATTAGTACACTACCCTATTGCCTTAGTTTGGACAGTGGTATGGCTGTCGACAAATATATACATGAACTTGTTTTGCCGGCAGTATACACCTCTTACCTCTTATACCTGTGGAGGTATTGTTTGTTAACACTTCCAAACTGTTTCTACACATACTCCCAGATTCCAGGTTGATGTTATGCACATACCTGTGCATCTCTTTTTGCACACATTCTGGGCATGTCTTCACCACATGCAGGTGAACCAGGACATATTTCAACTATTGCCTTCTTAAACCTTTAGTCACTTGTACAATGACAGGTTTGTTTTATTTGACATTTTCCAAATATGTACAGGTCTGACAGTCAGTTATATGACATGAAATGCTGCCTACGTGTCAGAAATTAGCACACTGATATGGCAGGGGGCAGGGTAACAGCCAGCAGATATGGGCCGAATAACTGGACATTCTGGAGATTTCTGTACACTTGTGGGGTATGATTCTGCATACAGCTTACTACCACTCCCAGGATTCATACCATGGCTGTGTCTGCTAAAAATAAAACACTGTCCATCACAGTTGAGTGTGCTATATGGGTATTGCTGTGTATCTCTTGTCTGATTTCTGTCTATAATTCTCCTGTGGTTTTACATTCTGACCTTGTAATTACAACACTCTTATACAGGATTTCCTAGACAGTTGTATTACGTAGTTCAGTGTGGATGACAGTGATGAGTAATACCTTATTATTCTGAGCAACTGCAACACTAATAATGACATACAATACCAGAGTAAACAGTATCAGTACAGGATATCAATGAACACTGAATAGATAGTCGGTATCCCTGTATGTATACAGTATGTATTATTTTTATTTTTATATTTCATCTTTCAATTTATCTGCTTTATACTATGGTAGGAGCTAGACAAAAAATAGGAAGAAAATTCATTTTAATGCTCTTCATGCGCCGTGATCAGTCATGTATTCAGACTGATTGGCTAGTGTCTTAGATTTGTAGCCTTGGTTGATTTATTGTTTGTAAATAGAGTTTTTGACACATGTTTTTTCATATATATATATTTTTTTTTTTTTATATTATTTTCATAATACCTTTATAATGAGGTAAGGTGTCTTGTAATATATTAGTTTGTTATATAAGTTATTTTTTGCTCTTGTCATTGTCAACAGGTAACGCATTCATATATTGAGCGTTAGCCAAGCATAAACTTTACTCAAGCCTAACATTCTAATCGTCACGCAATATATTAGTTTGTTATATAAGCTATTCTTTGCTCTTGTCATTGTCAACAGGTAACGCATTCATATATTGAGCGTTAGCAAAGCATAAACTTTACTCAAGCCTAACATTCTAATTGTATACTTGGGCTTGATAGTTTTTGCTCTCTGCAGGAACATCCGCAGATTTACATATCCATACTCAATAGGTTCAATATTAAAGAAAAATCCTTCATAATTTGGTAGTGCCTTATGTCTGGAACTAAGACACGCACATATATTTTTTTCACACAAGCGTTTTGTTATGTTCGCAGTTTACCGCTGATTACCATTGTATCACCTTCTATAACATGTTCCTAAGCTGAAACAATTTTTTTTTAACAAGACAGCTCAGTCATTGACACAATTTTTCATCTTATTATCAGCAAGAAGTGCATAGTGTGACACACCTTGTTCACATAAGCACCTTATTTATAATTGATATTTACGTCAATAGTTTTGAAAGATTTTGTAAATGATTTTTTGTTTACATAAATATGAACACTTAGATACAATACTGGATAAGTTTATTTATTTATTGACAATGTTGCTGTTAATATTTTATGGTGGTTCATCAAGATATTACCTATCTATGAAGAGTTTCATTAGTTGTTTTACAAAACAAATGTTGTTTAGTGAGCGCATTCATTCAGCGCTGATTTCAAAACACAGGTGTTATACTTTAATTAACCTAGTAAATTTTCCCGCGTTTTAGCGGATATATACAAGTGTATCTGTTGTTTTAATTGATATCTGATGAAGCGTGGACTTACCACGCGAAAGCGCTCATTCCTTGTATTTTAATAAAGAACCTTTTGGATTTCATGACGAACTGTTACAAGTTTTTTGGCTGAATACCAGTGGATTATTTAGAACATTTTCACCTGCATTCCTTGTGGTTGGTTTCTCACTATTGTGTCTATACAGGATATCAATCTTTTATTTATAGGCACAGTGTTTGTATCTGACAGACCTGTGGGAGCAATGTTTGTTAGCACTACCTGCATGTTGCCACGCAAATTATCAGTTTCAACATTAGTATTATGCACATATGTCTTACTCTGTTACTGTATACACTCTGCTCACAGCTTGACAACATGGGGGTGGAGATGTGACATACTTGGCTACTTACTCTCATAACATTTTGTGGGGTTGCTAGAGTGACAAGTTTGTTGTTATAGCTGTCTGACAATCAGTTGTATGTCTTGTTTGCTGCCTAAACATCTGGGATCATCCCACTGATTTGCCAAGGGGACAGGGTGACAGGCAGCAGCTATAGTCCAATTTACTGGACATTTTGGAGATTTCTGTACACTTGTGGGGTATGATTCTGCATAGAGCCTACTACCACTCAGGATTTGAACCATGGCTGTGTGCGCAAAAAATATAACAGTTCACATTGCAGTTGAGTGTGCTATTTGGATTTTGTTGACTGTCCTTTCAGTGTTTTCTGTCTAAGTCTCTCTCAGTTGTACTATTTGACCTTTTGGGATTACAACAGTCTCATACAGACATTCCTGCATAATTTATTTATGTAGCACAGTGTGGGTAACAGTGCTTACTACAACAGTACTATGAAGTGATTGCAACTCTGCATTACCATATGATACCAGAGAGAACACATGCAGTTCAGCAGTTAGACCTTAATTGTCAGGCTATTATGCTTGTATTTACATACAACCTATATGATACTCTTTCTGCCTGTTCTCTAGTGTATGCAGTACATTCCTTAAACAATACAGGTTTTATACAGGCAGTTAACTTACTACTACTTTTAGATTTATTTCATTTGACAGTACATGCAAGAGTATTACTAACCTGCCTCGCATCGCAACCGCTGCAGTCTACAGCCATGGGCTTCCTGGTTCGTAGCCCACTCACCTGCCGCTGTGAAAGACATAAGAGGAATGTTTAGCCATACCTATCTATAATATACATGAGCTGGCAATTATTAAACAGGTAGTGGACTGATACGTACACACGGCTGGGACTTCCCCTGTCCTCCTAGCCTCTTGGATCCACTGATCCAAGAGATCCCCCTTTCTCCTCTTCAGGTCGGCATCGTGATGCCTGACCTGCTCACCAGTTTGGAGTATGCCAGTGGCACTGGTGAGGTCACAGGCGAGACAGTCCCAGGCTTCCACTTTGTATTGGGAACCCTGGTGCTGGCCCTGCAGCAGTCTCTGGTTATGGTCTTTCACAAGGAGTCCTGCCATGACTCTGGACTCCTGGATGCCCCAGTGCTGCGCCCGACAGTGCACACCCTCTCCCATTCCAGACATAGTGCCTACAAGAGGAAACTGCAACCAGTTATGAGATGTATTCCCGCCTGTTGGGTTTAAATAGGGCTGGTTTCCCACACTTTGCCATGATTGGATGGTTTTAAAAATGCTAAGCTATGGGCAAACCTGCCTGCCTAAGGTTGGCATTGCTTAAAGGGGTATACCAATGGGCAGACTGAGTTAGCTGGCCTATACATTGCTTACACCTACTAAGCTGGGCTGTGCAATGCTTAGCATTGCTTAATATTTAAGTTATATTATATTTATATTGTGGCATTGATTTATTATTCATTACATATTATATATGTGTTTGGTATCCATGATTCATGTGTACATACACTGTATGGGGTCCTTGTGTTTATTAGGGGATTTCAACATTTTATTACAATGACACCTCACATCTGGGCTTAATGCAGTACTCAAGTTCATATACTTATGTCCTATAGTAGGTTATACAATATAAAACTGTATCTAGATTCCTTTCACATGTTCTGTTTGTATTTCCTGTAGTGAGGATCTGTTTGGTGATACCTCAGTCTTATGTACTGCTGTAATGGCTTAGTGGTTAACTACTGTGACTATAGTATACAGGGTCCTGGGTTCAAGACCTGCAATGGCTGTTTATTTTTTTTTCTGGCCAGAACAGCGGCTGTTACATACAGAGTGATTAAGGCACTTTTAAGCAATTGTAAGTGGGTTTGTGTGGGTTTGCATGAGGGTAAGCAATGCTAACCATCGGTTAAATATACTTACAGACAGTTAACTTCAATATTGCTTAATCTGTGTGTGCATTGCTTATTCTCATGTGAACGGGCTTAAACTCGCTTACTACTGCTTAAATATGCTTACTGTTGCTTACTACTGCTTACTCCTGCTTACCACTGCACTAATTTAGACAGTAATGTCACATGGTTCTTGGGAAGGTGATGGATTTGGAGACTGTATGGATTTATCATTCATTACACATTTTACCTTCCATTTGTATCTCTGATTCCTGTGTACATATACTGTATGGGGCACTTGTGATTATCTGTGGACTTTACAATATTATGACAATGACACCTCACATCTGCATTTAATGCAGTACTCCAGTTCACAAATATATGTTATGTCAAAGGTTATGCAACAAAATAAATTGATCATAAGGTGATTTGACATGGAAAGTGGATTGTACTGGAGTGGGACTTGAACTCGAACTGCTTAAATATGCTTACTCTTGCTTACTACTGCTTACTCCCGCTTACCACCACACTAATTTAGACAGTAATGTCAAACAGTTCTTGGGAAGGTGGTGGATTTGGAGACTGTATGGATTTATCATTCATTACACATCACAAAAGGTTCCTCATCCAGGAAAAAAGAGGTCATTGTTCCCCTCTACTCATCACTCATTAGACCCATTATAGAGTACAACCACCCTTTTGGTATGTACCTCACAAGACATCTACAACTGAAAAGGCCACAGAAATACCTCACAAAGAGGATTACTGGCCTCAAACAGATGCCCTACACAGACCATCTCAAAAAACTCCAGCTTTACTCTGTCACATATTGCCTACTCAGAGGCGATCTCTGCCTAACATACAAAGCTATGTCAAACCCAGAGCTGTTGGACATGCTCCACTTAAGTAAATCCCAATCCCTCCAAGCTACACGCTATAGAGACCTAAACCTTGTCACTACAATAAACAGAAAATGCTGGAGGATAGATTCCTGTCCTAGAGACTTCCCATACTCTGTAACAAACTACCTGTCTATATCAAACAAAGCTCCTCATTAGCACTCTTCAAGAAAAATCTTTATGATTGGATGAGAAATACGAAATTCACCCCGAGGATCACCTCTGTGGCTCTGCTTGACAGGGGCACAGGAAAATAATTTTTTGGGTGGCAAAAGCCATGGTGCCTTTTTGGTTCGGCTTATATAGGCCCTAGGGCCAATAGCCTAGTACCTACCTATGAACTTATAAACCTATGAACCAGGAATGACAGCTCATAAGGCGAATTCTCTGTCCACTGCACTACTGCTGTACTTCATTTGCATATATCTTGGTTTTTATCCTCTTGTGCCATTTAAGCTGCATTAACTGTAGCTAAGTGATGGGCAAACCTATGGTTAAATTTCATCTGTTTTATAAAAATATAAAAACTTCTTTATGTTTAATGTTTTAACTACTGCTCTCGTAAACTTGGGGGGATGTTGCTGGGCTATGCGAACACTTATGAGCGGTCTCACTCATTCTTATTCATATACTGCTGTTCTTTATTGCAGGGGCATGTATATTCTGAGAGCTCTACTCTCAGACATGCCCCCTGCACTCGTACATGTTCCATGTCCGTTTAGGAACTCAGGCAGTGAGCCTTCATTAATATGCTTGGTGCGCTGCATCCTGCTCCTAAATGTCCGCTTCTGTGCAGGACTAAGCTAGTCCTGGATGGAAGGATAGTGAATCCGGGGGAGGATGTATGAACATTATTATGCCATTAAAAATAAAAACATGGACAATGCCTTGGTTAGGCACATGTCTTTGCAGGAAGGGCACACCAAGTTTTATTTTGCAGTTATAGATCACATTCCAGTAAGTTACAATGGAGACAGAGAGGTTGAGTTGAACTACAGAGAATTTTGGTGGCAAGTCCTGTTTAATGCTTATAACACACCTGGGTTGAATGCAGCAGTTAATTACAAAGTTATTTTACAGAGAAAAAGTGTATGTGACAAGTGCAAATGAAAAAGTATGCACTGTCTTTTCCTTTACTATATGTATTAAAAATATGCACAATATATACATATATTTTAACACATTGTAGCTTTTTTGGTGTTTTAACTTACGTAAATGCATCTTTTAACTAATGTGAGAGTATTGCATGAAAGCAGGAGTGTTACTTTAACAGATAGTTTGCATATTGTATTGTCTTTGATGAGGTACACTTGTTGATTGGCCACTATTTAATTAGATAGGGTTTAAAACATGTTAGATTACCAGTTTTCTTTAGTTCTGAAGAAGGCCTTGTTGAAGGTCAGAAGCACTTAACCTGAGCAATACTGTGGAATTTCAGCATTTTTTGTGGATTTTTGTGAAGATTAAAGTCCTTTTGCACGAAGCGCCTGGTGGTACCTCATGTTTTGGTGATTTATGTGACAAATTGTACAGGTCTTTAATTCAACCAGAATATAGTAGAAAAGGGGCACCACATAGGGAGGAATTGTGCTTGAAATGCAGAAGTACTGTGTCATGGAATTTTAAAAAATAATAGCCCCTTCTTACACTGCCCTCTTCATGCACCATCATTGAGGACTGGTGACAATGAAAGAGGCAAACATTAAGAACAACTGAAAAAGAAATTGTGAGAGACACAAAGAGGAACTGAGACCTTGTTTTTACTCATAAATAGAAAATGTTGCCACTTACATCATTGCCAGCTGACATCAGTCAAAATGAGCAGTAGCTTTGAGATTTCATTTCCTGCAACAAAGAGCCAGTCCTGCCCATTTGCTATTTCCTCATCAGATATCATCTCAGATACTACATTCAGATCTTGGGAAGGCCATCAGTCTGTTGTAAGGGTGCAATAAAGGAACATATGCACAGTCTAAACCCCCCTCATAACCACTTTCTTATGGAACCACCTGACTGATGATGAATTGTTTAAGTAAATGCTAAATCCTAAATCGTTTATCCCACACATGCATCCATTCAGATTATCTGTGGTATAATCTCAATTATTCTTGCTAGGGTTAATACATCATTAAAATCCATGGAATGGGTAGGGGCAGTCTAGTATCAAAGGGGATAGATAGGTTAATTCAAGCACCAAAAGCTAAATTGGCTAGGCTTAAAATGAATCTCATGGACAGCTGGCTATACTTACCCATGAATCTATGTTAGATGTCATATTAGTCCCAGAAATATTTTCCTATTTTCAGAATATTAGGTCTCACTGTTGTAATTATATCATCTGTGCTAACATAACTAATGGAAAGGACAGATTCCTCACAAAACAGATTCCGTTAATTTGGAACAGCCTTCATACTGGTATCAGGAATGCTGTATCTTCAGAGGCATTTTAAAGAATTATTATGTAGCTGGAATGGTTCAAGAAAGTCTTGTTACAATACTAAGGGAACTGCATTTCTTGATTGCCTTCATGTATAAAATGCAGTTGAAATCCACCTCTATGAAATCATATTAGACCTTCCCTGAAGAAGACTTGCTGCAATACATTTGACAAAACTAACAAAGGAGCAAACTAGGAGAAAAAAATGGTAGCCAAGGCTTCAGTCACATCTGGTGTAAGCATAAGGCCCCTGTACTCTAATATCACAGAAAACCACTTGAAAATGAAATGGGATCAGAAAATTGTTGGGTTACGTGAAGAAGTGCTACATAAAACTTGCTTGGCTTGGATAACATCTCTAGGTCTAGAAGATTTCTTTCACTACTGCTTTACTTGTCATATCTGTGGTCTTGGAGGTGACACAAATCACTACTCTTCAGTAAATTTGCTTTATCAGTATATATCCACATAAATAGGCTGTAAATATAATGGAAGTCTATGGTGCAAGCCCTGAAAGCATTTTACATGTAGGTATGCCTTTTTGTAAGCTGATAATGTAAGGCTACAGAGATTAAATAATGTAGGTCCCATTTTATGGATGTGCAACTCTTTGGCACTCAGAATTATGGCAGCTCGGGGGCGTGGCCAAGGATGAACACAGGATAGAGCAGATTTCTTCAGCTCCACCAACATAACTACATTGACAGGAAATAATTACTTCAAAATTCAACTAATGTAATAATTTTCTTTCTAAAATCGTTTGGAATATCAGTATCTTGAATAATATCTAAAAAAGAAAGAAAATTTAAATAATTTTCCTGTCAGAAATCTCGTTGGAAATTTCTCTTTCATCACTTCTGTTCAGAATGAGTTCCAGTAAGGCTAACAGTCAGGATTCCAGCATCAAGAAAGAGTTTCAGTCTTTACTATCAACTATTCAGCAACTAACAACTAAAATGGACAAACTGGATGTTAAAATTGATAACTTTATAGAGAAAACCACAAAACAAATGAATTTGCTACACCAAGATTTACAACATCAGAAAGCTCAGATTACAGGTATAGAAGAGACACCTAATGATATGGACAACAGAATTAAGGAAGAAGAAATTAACATTGAATTCTTATTGAAACAGAACACACACCTTCAATTCAAACTAGATGACTTGGAAAACAGATCTAGACACAACAATATAAGGATTTTTGGACTGCCAGAAAATATAGAAGGTAACAACATTACATCCTTTTTAAATACTTGACTTCCCAAAACTTTAGATCTGTCAGAAGTATTTTCTTTTGGTATTGAAAGAGCCCATAGGTCTTTATCTAATTCTAATATAAATAAAAAGTATCCTAGATCAGTTATTGTAAGATTTTTATCATCTTATGACAAGGAGATGGTATTAAAATCTGCATGGGCTAAAACACCTATAAAAATTAATGAAGCAACTGTGCGCTTTGACAATGACTATTCTTCCTTGGTATTATCAAAAATAAAGGTCTTTTTGCCATTAATAAGAGAGCTTAAGAAAGCACAGTTCAAAACTCATCTTTTATTTCCTTCCAAACTAAAAATCTTTTTACCGGATGGCCCTAGAATTTTTGAAGACTTGGACTCTGCATTGCTGTATATTAAAAAAAATAAAATATTAGATAAAATAGAAGATATGGAATGGGCATGTCCTTCGCTAAAGAGAATGGCAACAGGAACTTCTTGGAAGACATCAGAGAAACAAAAAAGACTAAAAAACAAATGACATGCTTTATATTTCTTTGAACTCTTTAATTACAGTTACTACATTTACAAGAAAGCCACAAATATCTTAAGGATTTATTCAAAGTTATTTTTTTTTTGTTGTGCAAAGAACTGAATTTTGTTTTATAAATAATCAAACTTCCTGAGGAACAAATAACCTGATATGAATCAACTTGTTTCTCTTTGTGATAAAGAGACCTAAGGTTAGTAATTTGATACATTTCCTTTTCTTCTTGTTTTAAATAATGGCATTCTCTTTAAACTAAACATTTACTGAAGGGTGGGGGAGGGCAGGGAGTGGGGTAGGATGAAAAATAGGAAATAAGGGGAAAAATAATTTATTATTTCTTTATAATTATATATGCTGTTTAAATACTGCTACTATATATTATACCATGACTAAATTGCTTAAACACATGATTTCAAATAATATGTCATGATATAACTGCAGTTAACTAGAACTAATGTAGTTGAAAGTAATATGTTTCAGGTTCTACTTTATTAAAACAAACAGCAAGTAAAATATCTCTGTAGATACTCTTTGTAGGTCCCCCCCCCTTTTTTTTTCTCTCTCTCTCTCTTATTTATAAAGTAATATGCTTCTGATAATACTGATATGTGTATGTAATAAGCTCTGAATGAGAAAATGAAATGGGGCATATAAAAATGAGTTGTGTTTATGTTAAACAATTGAAGGCTTGGTTTCACTGTCATAGAGACTGCAATGACTTGTGAAGTGCTTCAAGAAGGTTTTACACTGCTTAGATCCATTTGTATTACAAAATGAATGTCAGACACTTACTTTTATTAAAATTCCCGCCAGAATGTTATGGGAGACAATCTGGGATGTGGGTATCCTCATGAATAGTGTCCTCGAGTCGTTTTAAAAGCTTCAACATTCAGAAAACATGCAGAGAAGCTGAAAGCAGCCATTTTGAACTTTGACCCCTGATTTCACACTGACTCATCACAAATTCACGAAGTAAACTGTTTCAGGAAGTAGAACTGCTGTAAATGCGATATTGTGATGAAAAATGAACTTTATGACATCTAAATGTGAGTTTTTCTTTATAATAATTCACTTATTTAAGATGTAACTTATAAAATATAAAAGTTATAATGATTTTAAGTGTTTTAATATGCCATAGTAAACAAATGAGATATTTTAGAAGGCATAGAAGGTAAAACTCATGCACTCTTGTTTTTGAAAGCCTATATGACTGCTACACTTTAATGCATATAGATGCTTATGATTTAAAGATATGTAATGTTATAAATCATTTACTTTGACTAACAGACAATAACAGACAAGTATATGCATCATTATGATTATATTTCAGAAGAAATTGTCATGTGACACATTTTAAAGCTGCAGTTCAGATATATAAAATACAGATGGCTTTCATCACAATGATTTATGTACAACTAGGGATCAATATTGCTATATAGTATGTTCTTTTAACTTATACATGGGAACAATCATTTTATTTAAATGACATCAATAAATATGAGAAGGAAGCTTCTGATACAAGTAATTTAAAGTTTTAAAGCTACTAACTGTATTACTAAGGCAGAAAGTGGGAATACTCTAATATGTGTAATGTCTGAATCATAATAGCCTGAGATAACAAATGTTATTGAATTCAAATGAGCATAAGCATATAATAAGAACTTATTTTTACAAACTTTTATTAAACTACCATATAGATATTCCTTTTTTTTCTCTCTTTCTCTCTCTCTCTTCTTTGTTCCCATTACCAAGATTGTTAGAATGCTATTTTGATTATGAGTTTATTATATAGAATAGATGTACATAGCAATGTTAGTTGTTTTTAAATATTTATATGTTTATATGAAGCTGTTATATAAATTGTTTAGCCTTGTTATAGTAGATAATCAAATTAAATGAGGTTAACTTTAGTTAATAATAGTTAGTATTGAATTAATTTGGTGGCAGCTGGAGTACTGCTGCTTAAGATAGGGGGATAACTTGAGTGGTATTTGTTACTCAAAGTTGGAGTTTTTAACTCCAGGCTGGGTGCATTGTTTAATCCAAACAGTATTTTCATCTGATTATTGTTGTGTGTATATAGTTTTGACATCCACATCACATTTTATAAACTCATTGTCACTACAAATAAAAGTGAAAACTACACAAAATTCCATAAGATTTTCATTAAATACAGCTATAATTAATAGAACACCTAAAGGAGGAGACATAATAATACTTATTTTAGTAAATGTTATTCTGATTATATGTTTTTATATGTTTATAAAAGTTAAATGGTAACTCTAAAAGGAATTTCTTTAAACATTAATGGATTGAATAACCCATGTAAAAGGGCAAGTTTAATGAGATATATTAATTTGCATAGAGCCAATTTAATATTCCTTCAAGAAACACATCTCCTGAAAAAGGATATAGATAAATTAGCCACTAATAAATATACAGTCTTGGTTAGTTCTGAACACACACAGAAAAAAAGAGGAGTGGCTATCTTATGGAACAAAAATATGCCCATACCTAAAACTATTAAGTCTTATAAAGATGATAAAGGAATGTTCTGTATGGTTACAATACAGATTAATGGGAAAATATATACATTAATTAATGTATATTGGATACCAGGAATTGGCATTAATACTGTGAAACACCATCTCAATAAGATTATTTCATTTTCTATAGGAGACATTATTTTAGCAGGTGATTTTAATTGTATCTTGCATGAAAAAGATACTACTACTATAGGAAAAAGGAAAATTACATCTAATGCAAAACATTTAAAGGATTTTATTAATTTATATCATTTGAATGATATTAATAATCAGATAGATTCTAAATCATTACCATACACTTTTTTTTCTAACAGATATAAAACTTATTCAAGAATAGATAGAGTCTTTATTTCTAACCAACTGGTAACAGACTTAATTAATTCCAAGATCATTTCATGTCCTATATCAGATCATAATTCAATTGTCTTTGAATTTATGGTAAATAATACTTATAATGTTCAGATCAAAAGAATACCAGCATACTTAACTCAACTAAAGGACTATAAAGATTATATACTTACTGAGGTGCAACATTTCCTAGACTTAAACACTACACCTGACGTCTCCATTATTCACATTTGGGATGCTCTAAAATCATATTTATATGGACAAAGTATCAGATGGTATAATAATAAAAGGAAATCTTGGGACAAGGAATTAATAGACATTCAAAACAAATTAGATTCATATAAACATATTAATAAAGAAAATATAATGGACAAAAAAGTCATCGAGGAAATAAATAAATTAAATGAGAAATACAAAGAAATTTTAAGTCATAAAGTTAAAATAACATTAGAGAAATATAAGTTTTTGTCTTACTCAATAAGTCCCAAATACTTACATAGACTTAAAAATAAAACAAAAAGGCTGAATAAGCAAAATCACATTAAAGAAATTTTCTCTCCAGGGAAAAAGAAGAATGTCTTTAGTTTACCAGAAATATTAGATGAATTTAGAAATCACTTTCATAAAATTAACCACAATAACATTAATATGGATTCTAAAGATAAAATAAAGAAATTTATAACTACAAACATGAACAAAAAACTTAATAAACAACAGACTAAATTAATAGATAAAAATATTTCATATACAGAGGTTATCACACAAATAAATAAACTTAAATCAAACAAAGCACCGGGTAATGATGGTATTATCCCAGATATTCATAAAATTCTTCCTAAGAGTACTTACTCATTAATACATAAGGTTTTCATTTTAGCTCAAAATGAGTTATCAACTCCCCCATCCTGGCAATACACATTTATTTCACCAATTTTAAAACCCAATAAAGACCCAACCAGATGCACTTCATATAGACCTATTTCATTACTTAATGTTGACTATAAAATGTTCATGAATATTTATGCTGACAGATTAAAGACAATCATTCCAGGTATAATAGATATAGATCAGACAGGCTTTATTATAAATAGAAATACTTTTGATAATATAAGAAGAACTTTAACGCTAATTGATTATGCAAACAGGAAAAAGAAAGACTTAACACTTATTAGTCTTGATATAAGTTCAGCATTTGACTCAGTAAGTTAGGACTACTTGTTTATCTTACTGAAGTGTACAAATTTCTCTGATGCATTTGTGAATTTAATTGAACATCTATATAAAGGAGCATTGGCTTACATTAAGATAGGAACATATGTCTCACAAAAAATACCCATATTAAAAGGTACAAAACAAGGATATCCACTTTCACCATTATTATTTACTTTAATAATGGAGCCTTGGGCTAATTTGATTAGAAACAGCACTGATATAGAAGGATTTGATATAGATGAAAATACAATATCTAAAATCCAACTTTTTGCAGATGATGTTCTAATTGCGTCGGCAGGAACAAATTCTTCTATGAAGTCATTATTTGATAAAATGACAGATTTCAAAAATATCTCTGGTTTGATATTTAATGAAGAAAACACTAAAATATTACCAATATATGCACGAAAAAATGTCCTCACTAATGATTTTCACAAATATGTACCCAACTCAGGTCAGATAACTTACTTAGGCATAATATTAACTAAAGATATTAAATCCATTATACATAATAATTATAGTAACTGTCTTCATAATATACAAAATCTTTTCAATAGCTGGAACAATATGTTTTTTACCATGGAAGAGAGACTCACAATTATTAAAATGATAATATTCCCAAATATATTATACTTAATACAATCAATAATACTCCCACCTACAAAAATAATTATTAAGAAATTAAATTCACAAATGTTAAATTTCTTATGGGCACCTAATAGACCTAGGATTGCATTAAAGAAACATACTAATAGTTGGTCTCAAGGGGGCATTTCATTTCCAGACTTTAATTTATATGCTATCTCTTCTATTATAAAAGTTATTACTTTGCTAATAGATCAGTCATATGTTGCAAAATGGAAGGAATATTGGGAACTAATTAGCATTCACTTCATGAAAATATCATTAATACACAAAAATACTATTGTAAATAATCCCATGTTATGGTTACTAAAAGAATTTTGTACCTCATCTATTACACCAAAATATATAGCTAGTTACCCATTAAATATTATTATTAGATATTGTAATTTTATATTTATGCATCCTAAATATAAGGAATGGAATTTTATCTTATTTCCTATAATGTATACACAAGGTATTCTTTTATCATCCACCTCTGAAAGAATCTTCTAGTCACAGAGAATAATTTAAAGTATTGGTTTCAGTTGCTGTCTGACAATAAAGTAAAAAATTTAGACTTCTTAAAGCAAGAATTTGATTTGAGAGAAACATGTTGGTTAGAGATTCAGACTTTTAGACATCTTATTAATAAACTTGATTTAATGTCTTTAACAGTTAAAGAATCTGTCCCAATTCTGATTGACTACTTGATATTAAATTTACAACATAGGGTTTCTGATAAAGGTAAGCTCTCACACATACATAAAATTATTAGAGATGAAACACATTACAGTTCAGACACTTATTGGAATTATTTCATTTCCATTAATGGTGAATCACCAAAACAACAAGATAAACAATATATATTGGAATCTGCTTATAAAACTACTTCTTCCATTAATTGGAGACTTTTTACTTGGAAATGTTTACATAGATCTTTCTATACTCCCTTAATGATGAATAAAATAAACAATAAAGACAACATATGTAAGAGATGTAATGTAGAAATAAATGCTGATTGGGCACATATGTTTTATGACTGTATAAAATTGAAGGAATATTGGAAGTTAATCAATGATTTTTTGCAGGCTCTTTTCACAGATAATTTCATAGTCTCTAAATCACTTATATTATTTAACACACCTATTCCTAAAAGTGTTAAAAAAGTTAAGCTTCCCTTATTATGGTCTATTCTAGCAGTGGCTAGAAAAATAATAACCAGAAATTGGATTTCAGATACTCCTCCTTCATTTAATGAATTTAAAAATGTTATGACTGAAGTGTGTCATATGGAACTAATGACAATAAAGTCAAGAACCACTAGAAAAACGTCTTACTATGCTATATGGGATACTTTACAAAATCTGTTAAAAAAGTTTTAATTTCATTAGAAAGACATTACAGTTTAATTAATTGATTTGATTTGTAGTGGATGTCTCTGTAAATACTTTTGTTGTTTTATCAAATGTTATAACTATTTATATTTTAACTGCTTGTATCAGATTGTTATGATATTTATTTTATATGTTAAAAACAATAAACTTGTTTTAAAAAAAAAAAAGAATTATGGCAACTCAACAAGCCACCCTCAGAAAATCTAATCAACACATCTTTTAAAAATCTTTTCTTTCAAGCAAGAGTTTGCATTCCAAAGAGAACAAAGCCCTTAAAAACAACAGGGAATAGCTGAATAATTTTATTGATGCATAATTCATGAACCTTTAATTCTGTATTTTTCTGTCTGATTTAAGTTTGACCAATGGTCATTTTCTCTTGTGTACTGAACCAGTCACAGACCACCAATGCTTTCTGTAAGGAAAGTAGCCTTCCTGGACCATAGCCAGTTTTCCCTTATTCTACAATCACACAAGGACCCAAAGCATCAGATATCTTCTATGGAATGTCCTGGTTATGAAAAGGGGATGCCATTTTTTAATCAGTCTTAAAATTATTTCTGTGGCCAGAGATTGTCGGGGAAATATAATGCCTCTATCACTCTGCATCTGTCCAAACATTTTCACAGCTGGAATGACCACAACCCTTTATCACTTAAAAAAATTGAGGACTTAAATTGTATAAACTATACAGGCCAACTCAAAGCCTTGTCCTTCTTATTAGTATCTTACAGGCTACTGAGAGGTGACCCCTGTCTTCTGTATAGAGCTTTAACAGTTCATATGCTGTCAAACCTATTAAACATTTGCAATTCTAATGGTATCATAAACACCTGCACAAGGCATCTCTATCTCTTCTGCAAAATAAATAGGATATGTTGGAGAAATATGTTTGTATCAAAGAGAATATCACTTCTGTGGAGGTGTCTTCTGTTCCACATAAAGCAAAGTAGATTTCCTCCTCTGTTTAAATGTAATTTGGACTAATGGATGAGAAACTGAAAATTCACTCCAAGTTTAGTGCTACTGTCCTTCTTGGATAGGGGAAATATGTGAATGACTCTGCATATCCTTTTTCAGCCAATATCGGGGTTATTTGTATACAAAATACAAGGGCTAAAAACTACCATAGGAATGTAAGGCTATGCTTCTTAAGATCCACAGAGATCAGTGCAAACTTCTCAACCTCTTAGAGCAAGAAATCTGATTAAAACCTAAAGTAATGGGGGGAAGCAAAGTCCCAAAAATAGGCACCGGTTTAAAGTATTGCTCTTATAAAGTTAGAACGTTGCTAGAATAACAAGATTTGTGTTAGCATGCATTTTTCTGAAGGATATGAAGTCTAAAACTCAAATGAATGTCATTACTTGGTGACTGGTGATTTGCCAGAAAACCACAAATGTCATAGGTTCATAGGTTGGTACTAGGCCATCGGTCCTAGGGCCTATACAAGCCTAGCCATAACAATTCCTGGATATTTCTTCCCACGGTATTTACTTCCCTGGACCCCTGTCTAGTAGGGCAACTGGCGTGATCCCTGGGGTGAATTTCTTATCTCCCATCCAGTCATCAAGGTTCCTTTTGAAGAGGGTCAAGGAGGCACTCTGCTTGACATGTACGGGCAGTCTAGTCCATAGTATGGGGAGTCTCTGAGTCAGAAATGTATCCCACCAGCATGTTTTGTTCATTGTGATGACAAGGTTTAGATCCCTGGAGCATGTGGCTCTGAGGGATTGGGATTTCTTTAAGTGGTTCATGTCCAACAGCTCAGGGTTTGACATGGCCTTGTATATTAAGCAGAGATCGCCTCTGCATAAACGATATGCAACAGAGTATAGCTGGAGTTTTTTCAGAAGGTCAGCATAGGGCTTCTGCTTTAGGCCTGTGATTCTTTTAGTGATGTATTTCTGGGGCCTTTCCAGCTGTTGCAGATGTCTTGTGAGGTACATACCAGACAGGGTGTTGTACTCTATAATGGGTCTAATGAGGGATGAGTACAGTGGGATAATGACCTCCTTTTTTCTAGATGAAAAACCCTTAGTGATGAGGTGTGCCACACAGAAGGATTTCCTAACTGTTGTGGCGATGTGGTTATGAGGAAAAGACCAAAAAAAAAAATGAGCCAAAAATGTGGACATTTTGTGAAAATCTGGACAGTTGAGTGATATGGATCAGCAACCTAGTATGTACCTATGAACCTATGAAGTTTGGGATATTAAGTATTTCTAATTACATTGCAGTACCCTGATTCACAGAACTAGCAATATTTATATGACATCAGACTTACAAAATGTGTAGAAATATTACATTAAATAAAATGAGTCTGTTCCTGGTAAAAGTAGGAATATTTCTAAAGCTACATCATATGTTTGTTTCTCCTCTCAGCATTTTAGACATATGTAGTTGATAGTGCCTCATGAAACAGGCAAAGATCTGGCTGTTTTTTCAGCTAGTATTCATGTGTACAACACAATAACATTTTGCTTGTTTCACTTCATTGTCTTCAAAAAATGAAATAATAACTGTAGTCAAGTTTTTGTCTAATTTGCATACTTCCTATGTCTGTTGAGTAACATGCAGTTGTCAGAATTATGTTTATGTACTTCCTAAGGTTGTAGCCTAAAATGTAGCTGAATTAAAAAACAAGTACTTGTTTGTAGTAATAATTTCTGCTATAAAGTTGCACCCAGGGAATTTTTTCACCTACAGAGTCATGGTGCAGTGGGTGTGCAGTGTCACTCATTTCACTTGGTGATTTAGTCAGATATCTCTAAGCTTGTTATAAATAGCAGCCAAAAATACTTTTTCTTGGTGCTTACAACATTTTTGAGAAAGTGATGAGATTTTAATGCACAAGATCATAGTCCAAATATCTACATTGTCAATGGTAAAATAAACTTATTCAAATATGTCAACTATGTCTCTTTCTGTTTTAGAACCTGATTAACACTGATGAAACTAAACTGATCAAGCTTATGGCATATGACAGTGTACTATTCATTCATTCATTCCAACCTTTACCTACAGTATGTATGTAGCTATGAATGTTTGGTAACTGTGGGCTGATCAAAAGTCACAATTTTCTGCGATTTCAGGAGTATACAGCAATTATCTTAAGCATATTTTTACATGCACTTGAAAAGTGTTTGTATACTAAGGTTTCTGCCGATGTAATTTTATGGCATTAAACACTCTGCTACAATAAAACATTTAGAATGCTTAACATTTTAGGCCAACTACGTACGTGTATCCACTAACAGCAGGTAAGTGTGGCAGTTCAGCATAGAGGATTAAGGTTATAAGTGTTGAAAAGCAGTCCTAGGTTTGAGTCTCTCAGTCTGAGAAAATCACAACCATACAGTGCTGCTAGGTTACCCTGAAAAGAGTTGCTGTACCGAGTGGGTTTACCTGCTTAACCACTGAAGAAGAAGAGAGTAGGCTATTTTACATTCTACATTGTGCAGTATATGTAATGTTATATGCATCACTAATCCGGTTTTGTACATTTGTACATTCTACTTTATAACACGGCTCTGAACACTTGATCAGTCAGCAGATTCCATACTCACTCCATCTTCAGTAACAAGAAAAGCTATAAGATCTTCAATTTGGCTCTATGGGAGACTACAGGCTGTTACGTATACGAAACTAGAGATGGGGATAAAAATCCATTGTAAAAGTAGCATTAAAATGCCACCTACACACAACCATAGTCTGAATAATGGTACATTTCACATATGCCTCTGATAAGATAATCTTAAAATGTAAAACAGAGATATTAACATCCTTCATTACTTTAAAGGGAACTGAGGCCCTAGAGAATTTCATTTGTATGAACTATTACCGAGTATAATTAAAGTATTTTAGTGCCACTGAAGAGAAGCTACAGATTCATTTTAAACTGCTCTACTGACTTCTTGTAATTAAACTCTTATATTATCATGAGACATTAGGTCATGAAATTCAAGCTTTGGAGAGATGGTATAAATAGGGAATGCGAAACACGATGCTGTGGGATTCCTATATGTGTAGAATCTGTGTAATTCTACCCTGCTTCCTGTGTATTCAAAACATCATTACATGTAGATGAACTTATGTACCATCTGTTATCAGTGTTGCCAAAACAGAGCAGAAATACCTTATTTTTCTGCAAATCTGAAACCTCTTCTTTATCTGGAACTTGCTCAGAGGTTTTTCTACAAGTTTTCTAATCAGAGCATATAAAGCAAAACGTACACAACAAGGGAGTAAGTTAGGTTTATGTTGCTAGGAAGGTCTGGTGCAGAGACATAAGTCACCAACATGCAATATCCAATTAACTTGCATGGAAACTACAGATTAAAAAACTATTTCTGAAGTGATGATTCTAATTCTGAGTAACGGCTGTTTTTATATTTGTTTTGAATACATGCGGTGTCACTGTCGCACATAAATTCCCAAAGCAATCCACGTGCTAAAATTATTAATCATTTTATGAATCTGGTATGTGAAACATTTGTCAGCAGCAATGTAGCCAAGAAACGGTTCTTCCTGACTGCACCGACGGTTTAATTGATAATCTAGACAACTTCTTTTCTTTTTTCACTGTGTTTTTCCATGATGTCATCCCATCTCTGTATTCCTTCAGAAAATGTTCAGAGAACAGTTCACAAGAGGACATATTTTTTATTGGTTTTATTACTATTTATTGTTATCGTCAGGATATATAGTTCCAGTTGTAATCTGCTGAGGCTCTAGATACAGCTTCCTCTGTAACTTAAACACTGGGTACCCTAGCACTATCAATACTTTGGTTTATGAACCATAGTAAAACTCTTTGGACATTGTTCCTTTTTTAAACTTTTCAGTATAAATTTCAAGTATGAAGTTAGGTCCCAGTTTTATATAACAGTTATATGCTCCTGCACAGTACACATTGAGATGTCAGGTCCCCTTAGGTCATAGCACATCTGCCTTGACATATTAGACACATTCATGTCAGTTACTATAGTCATGCAACACTTGTCTCATCTTGCTGCATATTAGAGTGTTGATTCCATAAGAAAGCTGCATGTGCTGTATGTGCCAACATGATGCATACTGATGTTTTACACTCCCTACCCCTTTTAGCACAACTTATGCTTTAGTCACGTGATCTATCATACAGCCACTGATAACTGCAGGAACACATTCTCCCCAAATGTTGCTAGATCTGTCTGTTCTGTGGTGAGATCATGGCAATGTAAGCCATTTTTCATGTTTGCAGAGTTTGCACTCTGTGTGTGTGTGTGTGTGTGTGTGTGTGTGTGTGTGTGTGTGTGTGTGTGTGTGTGTGTGTATATATATATATATATATATATGTGTGTGTGTGTGTGTGTGTATATACAAGTATATGCCACTTTGTTGCACATTCACTAAACTGAATACTAACTAATCAAACATAATTGTTCAAAACCCCCCTCTCACCCCCTAAATGGCCCATCTCAATACCGGAAGATTGCCAAATTCCAGTAATAACGGCCACACAGGTACAAAACGCACTCTCTAAAGCCAAGAATACAGCATCCATGGGACCAGATGACATCCCGGGCTGTGTACTACATGAACTACAATATGAACTGGCACCTCACCTAAGTGTCATGTTTAATCATAGCCTCACCTCAGGTTTTGTGCCCACTGAGTGGCGCAGAGCTACAGTTATCCCAATCCACAAGGGGGGATCCACCTTGGATCCCGGAAACTACCGTACCATCAGTCTGACAAGCCTTATCTGCAAGGCCATGGGCGTATTATCATGGAACTTATAAACAAAGACATTGGCAACCTTCAAACACTGGACCCCACCCAGTTTGGGTTTGTGAAGGGCCGATCTTGTCTCCTGAACCTGATTGACTTCTTTGAATCAGTCTCCAGAGCCATGGACAAGGGTAAGGTGGTCCACACAGCCTATCTAGACCTTGCCAAGGCCTTTGATACCATCCCCCACTCTGGAATCATAGATAAACTTACTAAGTTGGGCATTAATCCCTATGTCACCCAATGGGTTGCTAAATGGCTTACTGATTTTACCCACACTGTAAAAGTAGCCGACTCCAAATCCAGCTCCAGACAAGTGACAAGTGGAGTACCTCAGGGTTCAGTCCTGGGGCCGCTCTTGTTTGGCATCTGCTTCTCTGAAGTACAGGTCAACACTAAGGGACTCTGGCTAACAAAGTTTGCAGATGACTGCAAACTGGGAGCCATTATTGAATCCCCAAATGATGTGGATACTCTACAAAAGGGCCTTACAGAAACAGATGCTTGGTGCCAGAGCCATGGGCTCAAGCTCAATGCCAAGAAATGTATTGTTATCCCCTTTGGGAAAAACATGTATCCATGAATTACCATATAGGTGGCAGTACACTAAACACAGAAAGTGTGATAAGAGACTTAGGGACACAGGTGGACAGTGGTCTCACCTTCGATAACCACATTGCCACAACAGTCAGGAAATCCTTCTATGTGGCACACCTCATCACGAAGGGCTTTTCATCCAGAAAAAGGAGGTCATTGTCCCACTGTACTCATCCCTCATTAGACCCATTATAGAATACAATGCCCCATTTGGTATGTACCTCTCAAGACATCTGCAACAACTGGAAAGGCCTCAGAAATACCTCACTAAAAGAATCACAGGCCTAAAGCAGATGCCCTCGCTGACCGCCTTAAAAAACTCCAGCTATACTCTGTTGCATATCGTCTACTCAGAGGCGATCTCTGCTTAACATACAAGGCCATGTCAAACCCAGAGCTGTTGGACATGCTACACTTAAAGAAATCCCAATCCCTCAGAGCTACACGCTCCAGGGATCTAAACCTTGTCATCACAATAAACAAAACATGCTGGAGGGATAGGTTCCTGACCCAGAGACTCCCAGACTCTGGAATAGATTGCCCATACATGTCAAGCAGAGTGCCTCTTTGGACCTCTTCAAGGCGATTGGATGGGAGAAAGTAAATAATGATGAACCTATGAAACTGAAAAGAAAAGCAAAATACTTAAACTTTTTTTTTGCAAAGGGCCAAGCACCCCTCATCTCCCCAGACTCTCTGGCTATTCAAACATACCAGTTCTGATATTGTAGTAATATATATATATATATATATATATATATATATATATATATATATATAAAAAATAGGCAGTCAGCCGCCAGCCAACCGAAGGAACGGAGTGAAGCAAGTAGTCTCCTTAGATTAAAAAATACGTATTTATTCGCAATGATAAGCGCTTTCACTTACAAAGCTTCTTCAGATCAGTTTAACAAACACATTAATGGTCAGATAATATATACAAATTCAAATTATTCAGACCAATCACGTAACTCAATCAATTAATCAATTTAAAAATACATCCTATGCATTTGACTTCAAATTGCATCAAATATACTATGACTCTGTTTAAAAACTTATATATTTATATGTATATATATAATATATAAGTAGTCAATATCCCTTCTAAAGAGCCTATACCTTCTGCTATATATAACTGAAATTGTATATAGTATATAGAGAGTCAATTTTAGTGTCACTGAGCCATATACTTAATGATGAAAAACCATAAACTCAAAAATGAAATAAATAAATATATATACAACATATGAACAAAACATACATATATATATATATATATATATATATATATATATACTACAAATATAAAACATTTTATATATAAAGAAACATTTTATGTATAAAAAAGTGACAATAAAACCTATTTAGAAGCATTGAGAATTCTCATATGCAAAATAACTAGGCTCCTAATAGGGTAGTATATTATTTTCTACCTAATATTCCTCAAGGGGGCAATGGATGTATCTGCTCTTAACTTAATAATCAAATTATTCTCCCTGTATTCGGTATGATTTTTGATATTTCCTTCACGAATACTGGGGCATATAACTTCTAAGGCTCTAAACATAAACCTGTGACTCTCATCATGATGCATAACATGTTTGGCTAAGGCATTATGTACTAAACTTCTTCTTATATGATAAATATGCTCACGTATCCTATCTCTAAAGGGCCTATTCATTTTACCAACATAAAATGAACTACAACTCTGACATACAGCTAAATAAACTAAATCAAAAGTCATACAGTTGGCTGTTGCTGATGTTACAAATTCTCTCTTTAGGTCAGGATGAAAGAACATGCTATTAGTATCTATATATGTACAAAAATTGCACTGTCCACATGGCTTAGTGCATCCATCATGAGACTCTCCCTTGCTATTATGTGGATAGCAAAGTATTCTTTTTATTCCTATATTGAAAATGTGGTTGCTCACCTACAATTCTTTTAATGTCCTCATCTACTTGTAGAATTGACCAATTCTTAAAGACAATGTCCCTAATTTCTCTGCTATTAGAGGTATAAAAAGCTGGAACTTTAACTAAAGGATCCACAGTGGAGGTTTTTAGTTGTCTACCAGATGTAGTGGGACCAAAATAAGGTGCCGCTATATCTTGACGTAGTATAGGAACTTCACTCAAATACTCACTTATTTCATGTTCATTATAACCTCTATTCAGAAGTTTTTCTTTCAAACTACTCATTTCATCTGAGAAGCCAACCTCTGAAGGATTTAATCTTGAAGCCCTCATACCCTGGCCCTTAATAATGTTCTTAAACACATATGTAGGGTGCATACTAGATCTCATCAATAGGGCATTACGATAACAAGGCTAGCAATAAACTCCTGTATTAATCAGTCCATCAGGTAGCTTCTCTATATATAAGTCTAAAAAATCTATTCTTGAATAAGAACTCTCCTAAGAGAATTTTAAATATTCAGTTAAATTATTCATCTTACAAAAACGATTTTGTAGTTGTTGGCTACTTCCATCCCATAAAATAAAAAGGTCGTCGACAAAACGTTGATAGAAGACCACATGATCATTAAATTCTGTCAGTCGGAACAGGGTGTGCTCCTCCCAGTGTGCCAAAAACATATTAGCATAACTGTTGGCACACGGGGTTCCCATAGCCACCCCATCCTGTTGAATGAATATTATATCATTGAATATAAATAAATTATTCTCCAAAATAAGTTCTAAAACGTGAGTAATTAAATCTATTTGTAATAAGGAATATTCACTATGCTCCTTTAAGTAGTCTAATATATATTGTATGCCTATCTGATTCGGAATAATAGTAAATAATGATTGTATATCCATTGTAACTAAAATGAGTTCTTGTACATTATTAATTCCTTTCAAGCAATCATAGAGTTCTACTAGGAACTGTTTAGAGTCTCTAAGTATGTATTTATTCCCATTCAATATGGGTCACAGATGTTTCTCTACATATACTGACAGATGTTCAGTCACCCAGCCCGCTCCAGCCACTATTGGTCTCATAGGTGGCTCAATGGCATTTTTATGAATCTTAGGGAGTCCATGTATTGTAGGTATAAGTGGATCCTTCACTACCAAATATTCCATAAGATCTTTAGTTATAATATTTCCTTTATATATATCTAGCAAGGTATTAGTAACATATTGTATAATATCATGTGTTTTTTCTTTAGTAATAGTTTTGTAAAACTTATCACACAAAAGATTCTCCATAGACCTAATATATACAGAAGTGTCCATGACCACTATTCGACCGCCCTTATCGGCAGGTCTGATTATAATAGAGTCATTGGATTGTAAATCCTTCAAGCACCTTCTTTCCTTATAACTCAAATTATCCTCTTTATAATTCCTCCTATGAGGTATCATAGTGCCATAGTATCTAAAGAGTTCCTCTTCAGTGAGTTTAAAATAAGCATCCAATAATGGATGATTCTGTGGGACAAAATGACTAAGACTTTTAAATCTTCGTACATTGTCAGTTTGCATACTTATACTCTCATTATCTTGATTACCATACAATAATTTAAGCATAACGTTTCTACAAAAGACCTTGAGGTCCATAACTGTATCTGTTAACTCACTACGGCATTTGGGAATAAAGTTCAACCCTTTACTTAATAAACTCTCTTCATGTGGAGAGAGTATATGGGAAGAGATGTTAAAAACTAACGACTGGCTCCTTTCCCCCACATTTTTTTGAGGGTCTGATGGGTTACAAACTCTCCCGAATGTTTCCTCTTCTGGCGTCCACGACTTATAGAGCGTGTCCGTCTCATTCCTTTCTCTAGATGTACAGGAAGGGGAAAAGGGATGTTCCCACCTATATTTCCATTACTCTCTACAGACTTATTACTATCACTTATTTTTGGTCTTACCACTAATGGTGTTTGTACTGTGGTTAAGGGTTGTGATTTAATAACCCTAACTTCTGGGTATAAATTCCCTTCCTCTGCGACTGAGAATGTATTTACATCATGTTTTTGTATATATATATATATATATATATATATATATATATATTGAGTAATGTTATGTCAGATATAGAAAGTGCAGTTTTAGAGGAGTCCCTTTGGTTGCATTTGTGTGACCGTGGTGACAGTATGTTTAAGTAAAGGTTGGGTGGAGGCAATCTCTCCATTTTCGGGGTATGGGAGTCAGAGCCCCCCACTTAAAGCATGTATTTTTAAGGTATACGTTAGGAGTGTTTATTATATGCAATGATTCTCTTTTAATAGTCAACATGTGATGATTGCCACATAGGTTGGTTGTTTTTTTTTTACTTTTGTTTGTGGAGTATGTAATTTGAGAGTGCTGATGCTTTTTCAACATGTTATAGTGCAGTATCATTAATGTATATTAATTGGAATTTCTTCAACTAAGTGAAGTTCATGGTATTGTGTATTTATATGTAATCATATATTGTATATAGACAGACAGTTAATTAGATAGTTGTTTCAGAGCTGTAGCTATCTTCTGGTGACCCTCAATTCAAAGAGAGAAGAGGAAAAGAAAGGATTTGTCATCCAAAAGAAAGGTCATATTCTTGAAATTGTAGCAAACTACTTGCTACAAATTTAACAAGAAGTTTGCTACTGTTTGCATACCACAGATTAATTGCTTATGTTCTTCAGACCTGACCACAGATACAGTATTGACACTCATTTCTGAATGCAGGTACTACAGTACCACCCATACCTGTCAACCTGGAAACGTCAAAAATCTTGACAAGGCCCATGAAAAATAGGTACAAATCTGTACGCTGATTAACATAAAATTTGCATACATAATTATGTAACCCCACCCACTCTAGTGGAATTGTGGGATACCAACTTTCAAACGCAAACTGAAGAACAGACAAGACAGCCAAAATATGGCACCAGAGTCCCCCTGCAGCCATTCCAGTATCCCATTACCTGGCTATTTTGCCCCATTTACCATAAATACTAATGTGTGCATACTACTTTATTTCTACAGTGATTATTTGGATTTTATTTTTACATTTTATAGCACAATGCACAAACACTAATACATCTGCTAAACAAAGCAATACAGTTGCACAATGAAAATAGACTTGGCATTAAAACTTCTGTGCCCTTGAAACTCACATTCACTGAAACCCACACCACATCCAAAGAAAATGCATCTGGCCAGTGGTGGATAGAGATAACCTTTGGGCTGTTTTCAAATCACAGGCCCCTTGCACACAAAACAAGAAACATACATGTGTTCTTTGATACACCTTCCTGACTTTATTAAATTATATTCCTTGTATAATACAGACACTTGTTAGACTTAGAGCACATTTTAAATTTATTTGAACATTTTTCCAGTAGGCAATGAAACAAAATGCATGAACCAGTAATGATAAAACTGCCCAGTTCAGAACATTTCCATCATTAAAGTCTACTTACACACACACACACACACACACACACACACACACACACACACACACACACACACACACACACAAAATCACATTTTAAATTTATTGTTTGAACATTTTTCCAATAGGCAATGAAACAAAATGCATGAACCAATAATTACAAAACTGCCTGAACTGTTTTTATACTAAAGTTTGGAGAACTGCATTTATACTGAATATTAAGACATCTCCTTGCATTTCACAGCTCATTCTTTATAACATGTTTATATAACACATTCATGAAACAATACTGTCCAGCTTCACTTATTTGAATATTTAATGTCTTCTTACTTCACTGAGTTGTACTGGAAAGCTACAAATGCATCCGCTGTTTAAAATACCTTTCAAAGATATAGACTTAACTATATCAACGAGGGCTGCTAGTGCCCTTTGCCTTTTCGTTTTAGAACATCCAACAAAAATAGTCTCACCTTAAAGGCTCAAATTAGCCCAAAAGCTCAAGTTAGCTATACTGTAAAAACTATGTCAGTACACTAAATGGTATCACATCTTCTCTGTGTTCTAGTATGAGGATATATTTTTTATCTCTTCTTGCAAGATATAGCAAATGGCAAGGGCAAGTAAGACCCATGGTAAAGATTCTGTTACTTAGATTCAATAATAGACAGCACACAGCTCAGCAAATTCGATGAAAATAGAGAACAAAGGATCACAAAAAGTACCCCTCAAATGCAAATGATACTCAGGCATACCACTAATATAGACATAATCTACTGCATAAGTAAGAAAGACAAAGCTGAAAATAACAAGGGGCAAAGGCCCCAAGATCAACACCAGTTTCCCTACATCTAGTACTAATGCAGAAGAGTGACAATGCAATGAAAAAAAAAAATCAAACTTAACATAACTTTTCAACAAATCAAGACATCTACATTGTCACATTTAATGTTGCTTTATCCTTTGGCACGCACAAAAACACTTCAAAGGAACATTCTGAGATGAACTGTGGAAAATATTTAAAACCAGAGACAGTTTATTAAAAGCTTTAAAATAGTCACTTGTCCTCAAAACTTGTGTGCATCTTACATCATACTCAAGAGAAACTCAGAATACAACAAATTAAATAATTACTATTTTCTTTAGAAAACTAGTTATTTGACAAAACCATCTTAGTCCATTGAGTTTATTAGATAACTATCCACCTCTAGGTAGTCTCCATAATTTAGATAATTTCTCAAAATTCTGTTCAAGTTTTATCTTTGATTCTGGAGTTGGGGGAGAAGGGTACATGTTTCTGTAGCACTCTGGATTTGTCTGAAATGGGTTAAACAGCAGCACCTTCCATCGGTGTCCCCTGTATCACACCCCAACAGTCCCCCCCCCCCACACACACACACACACACACACACCAGTTCCATTCGCTCGCTCAGGTAGATACCTGACATAATTGCAGCAGTTGTCCATTTAAACAGCAGCAGCAGTCATTTCCTCCTTCCCATTCCATGAAGCAGCAACAGTCATCCATTCCATTCAGCCAGCAGCAGTCATTTCCTTCTTCCCACTTGCAGATAGATCCATTCAAAAAGAAAGCCAGCCAGAAATGTGTACACATGAGCCCTTGAGCACAATTCCGACAGGCTGATGGAGCTGATGTAATTGTGCATATGATGACGTCAGCTCAAACCGCAAAATAAAAAATAATTTTAAAGAGAAGCTGGAAAAATTTGGAAATGAAGGGGTGCCACTCAGGAATCGTGGCACCCCATTATTTGACCCCAAAACTCAGTAAAAACTGAGTAATTGGGTATGGATGGGAGGTATGGTACCACCCCATCGACAACTGCTGATCTCGACCCCCATCTCCTTGCTCCTGGTGCATCCTCCCCATTCAGTGTGTCCTAGCTACACTTCTGATATATTCAAACACATACTCCCACACACACTCACACACACACACACACACACACACACACACACACACACACACACACACACACATTCACGCACACACACACACACACATATATATATATATATATATATATATATATATATATATATATATATATATATATATACGTGTGCTTGTGTGTGTGTGTGTATATATGTATGTATACACACACACACACACACACACACACACACACACATACACACATATGAATATATTACCTTAAGTTGCAGATGAAAATGATAGAATCACATTTACTATAAAGCTAGGCCAAATATTTTTATGCACAAATTCCCAAAACATACAAAGAAGAAAGGTAACACTGCAATTGTTTCTTTAGGAGGGCAAGTGCCCATGCCACCTAAATTTATATATACCAACTCCATGGTTGGAAAAAGAGAAAAAAATTCACTAAACAGGTGAATGACTGCTGTTACACACTTAGGCATCAAACCAGCACTTATTTTTCACAGAAAACAATGGTTGTAGCTGCCTACATCAGCACTGTTTACTGACTACAACCAATACAAAATGTCAAGTGCATTATTAACTTTATAAAACGCTGAGAAAAAAAATCAGAAACAACAACACGTCCTTCAAAAATCAGCTAACTAAACCATTTTTCAAACTTCATCCTGAAAATACAACCACTACATACATGTAACTAAATGTGATTGTACATAATTAATCTTCTATGAAATGTGCTTTCTACTAATTTTTTCTATCAAATGACTATTCTACCAAGCATACCACAGTACATATTTTTATGACAGATAATAGCTCCCTCTTATATACTGTGTATGACCCCACATCCTATATACACTGTTGTTGCACCCCATTTAATACATATGTCTTCACATGTGATGAACAGGGATTATAGGCACTGCATGCATACAGCATATGTTACTTTATATGATGCACACCAGAATGTTTGGTCCTATGATTAGCCACGTATGTTGCTTAACATGCTTCTGTCTTACCTGTTAAGTCATACTTTCCCAGGCTACATGTGTCTTCTTTATGAATTACGTTAACGGTTATGGTGCAGTAAAATATAACGGAGAAGAAATTGAAACATCTGAGTGTCTTTTTAAGGCATTGATTTCCTATATCTTATCAACTTCATTATCTGAGATCCGTGGCCTGAAACTGGAAGTTTGCCTGTAACAGGATGATATCCCCAATCCAAATTCCCTGGTGAGCATTTTGAGGAAATGATGACTAGTCAAGAGAAGTACTGATATGGCAGACTTCTTCCAGCTCCGATCAAGATGTTAATGAGGAAGGGGGTTCTACCTTTGTCATGAAAATATATTCTGAAGATTTAAAACTGAAAAAAAAAAATCTGCAAAGTCAAGAAGCAGTGTAACATTATGTAGTTAACATGCTGTCATTTTTTTACTTATATAAGATGCCATCATAGAGTTTGATGGCAAGACAGTTTGTTCCCCACATACCATATGACTGATTTCATTACTTACCAGGAGGTAAAATATTAAATGGCCAAAAATGATTTCTTTATTGTTACTTGTATAACACTTCTTTTAAAATAAATGTTGGCATAAGGTATCCGTTAAGCACAATGATTTTTGAATTTTTTAGATTAGGAACAGAGAGCAAACCATGGTGAATAAGAACAAACATTTAAAAAAGTTAACATATAAGAAGATGCAACTGTTCTAAATATTGGGTTCCATAATGTTATATTAAGACACAAGTGAAGTGCGCTTTGTTAATGCAAGGCTAATTGCATGATGTTTTCAGTCTGAAGAAGCACAACAATTAGCCGTATAAAATAAAGGAGTTAAAAGTTGTTATAACCATTTACTACAGTGCTATATCAAGACACTAACTGCAGCTTACTGCACATTGTATGGTCTTATTCACAATATGCAGGCTATATCAGTAATGGATATGTGGAAAGTGGAGGCAAGATAAGACTTCCATAGTCCAGATTCTATTCAAGCATCATATCTTAAACTTTCTTCAGTTTCTTAATATTTCTGTTTACCATTACATTATGGCAATGTTGGCTTCATGTACTGACACTGCCAAAGGATATTGATTGTAAAGTTCACGTTCTGGGTTATTAACTTTCACACACACACACACACACACACACACACACACACACACACACACACACACACACTCACACACACATGCTGACTTAGCTCACAAGGTTTACATGAAGTAAAACACCAAATATTTGAAATGAGAAACACAGAAAACAAGGAAATAAAGTTGGTATCCAACCCCCTCACTATACTTTTAGACACAATACTCTTATTTTCTCTATCATCAAAGTCTGATTTTCTTGCATCTATTTTCTTAGCTGGTGGTATTGGGAAATCTCAGATTAACCAAATCTTCATTGCTGTCAAGAATACTTTGTAGTTCATGTTTCCAGTGCTTCTCAGCTACTTCTATATTATAGCATTGTGCAATCCTCAGTACAACAGTCTTGCTATATTTTTGTGCCTTTCAATATATAGACCCTCAGCCTTGAGTGTATTACAACCAGCAATAATATGTGCAGCTGTTTCCAGTTGTTTTACATTATTTGCACTTGTCCCTTCCCCCTCCTTTTTCTGTACACTTTGTAATCCAACATCTACATAGCCCACTATTTTGGGCAAACATTTCTCTCCTTTCATCCTTAACTACTCCTGCAGAAAATCTTGGACAACATGTAGTTTTCTAGAAGTTTTGTATACTTGCCACAGTATTTCTGGGCTTTGCAGTTTTCTTTCCTATTCTGCTGGTGCCTTTCTTTACGTTCTTTCTTTGTTTTTTAGCACTTTCAGTGGCTTTCTAATTCTTACCAAAACGAGAGAGAAGCAACCAAACCAAGAATTAAAGAAATTGGCTAACAATGAAAACAATAAAAGGCACCAAAGGATGAACAGTTTATGAACAATTTATTAGCGCTTTCATTTGATATGATCACCAAACTTCTTCAGATAAACCTCCATTTGAATTCCTACTTAATATATCACAAAAAAGTATGACATCACAAACACAGCAGCCAATAAAAATACCAACCAATTATTTAAAACCTTAAAGAAATATAACATTTGCTTAACTATATATTTGAATTTCTAAACAATCACAAATAAGGAAATAAATATTATCTATCATATGCCTTAATTTTTAAAAGCTATTAATGGAAATCATTTGATTTAACCCTGGTTGGGGGGGGGGGGGGTACCAGCATTCAAATAAATTTGCCACCAGGTCTCTTTGTTTTCTAATATTAATTTCCATGGTCCATGACGGGGATCCTTACCAACCTGATAGACAACAGAAAATTTAAACCTTCTCCAGTTTTTGAAATTAACACATCCAAAGAAGCCACCTTGTCTACACTTACAACATGCGTAAACTTCAGGAATCTTGTTGTCTGATTGATGTATTGAATAAATTCATCTATATTTGCCATTGGCCCTTTCCATGCAATAAACAAATCATCCAGGTATCTTACATACATATTAATGTATGCATGGTATGGACTTGGATATATATATATATATCTACATATATATATATATATATATATATATATATATCTACATATATATCTGTGTGTGTGTGTGTGTGTGTGTGTGTGTGTGTGTGTGTGTGTGTGTGTGTGTGTGTGTGTGTGTGTGCATGTGTGTAAAATACTAAAAAAGACCAGCTAGGAAAATACATTTTCAGAGGAGACCTAGGAACAAGATTCTCTAGCATGTGTCATATGGAAAAAATGGGCAAAAAGATTATGGACAATATAAGAGCAGAAGAAAATAAAATATAAAATGTTAAAAGGATCCTAAGGCTTACAAATAAATACCTAATTGTAGACGTTAGATATAACAAGGCATATATTAAATATAGACATCACTCAACAATAACGAGACATGAATGTAGTCACATTTATATAAAGTAAACAGTATGGTTGTCAGAATGATTAATAGCAAAGAATACCATCATGTAGTCTGAAACAGTGTCCCTCAAGGATCCATTCTGGCTCCATTTCTCTTTCCATCTACATCAATACACATCCTCTTCATCTCTCTCTCTCTCTCTCTCATTTCCTCCTCCTCCTCCTTTATGTTTACTATATGATTCTGTCCTGATCAATCAAATCCCTTCACATAACTACAAAATCAATTATAATCTGACTGCATCTCTTCAATCCAATTGATTGAGGTCAAAACCTACTACAGAATACATCCAAAGCTGAAATCACAGATTACAATAATAAAATGAATCAACACATTGCTTTTAAATATCTTGGTATCTGGCTTGACCCATCTCTTAGCTTTACTCCCTATAGTCATACCAAAAAAGAAAATTAACCCTCTTCTATTTAAGGCAAACGAGATCTCTCCCCTTCTGTCAAAGACCATTAGAATTGCTATAGAGAAAGGGATATTATCACAACATAAGTATGTCCTTCCAATAACAGCAGACACACCAAAATGAAATTCGACACTTATTTAAAGTCTCATGAATACAATCTGCAGCTACATCTTTCTGCACCCAATGAATAACATCACTGCAAAATGTTTTATGAAGTTAAATGGGTACGAGTCAAACAAAGAGCAAGTTTTCTTGTAGATTCACACCTGTTTAAACTGCTATGCACCATCACCATTTTACCTCTAGCAGCTAAGCTAATAAGATATCCCACTCCTTACAGCCTTAGAAATCATGATCACATATCACCCACACTACAGGACCTTTTATTTTTATTTATTTTACATTTGTTGACCGGGATAGTCCGACTGGATATATGTCCATTTTCAGCGGAGGCCCGGGGAGAAAAGCTCCACAATAAAATACAAAGATTAATACATTATGGTAAAATAAAAATTAATACATTGTAATAAAACAGAGTAAGAAGATATAACAAAAAAAACAATTGTATCTCCTATATTAGTAGATGCAACAAAGGAGATGCAGAGCAGGGCAATAATATACACTATCACGGATACATTAATATAAACATAGATTACAGCATAACCATTCTACTTTTAGGATAGTCACTTTGGTTAAGAGGCGAGAGAAACAAGAAAGGAAGAGGGGATGCTATTAGGATGGCATCTATACTTGTCTGAGAAAGGGTCAGTAAAACTAAAACTAAAGTCCACTGTACAGAACGCACCTTGTCAATACTGACACCAGAGCTCTGGAAATATATCCCTCCCCTCAAATTAAAGACTCATCATCACTATGCAGCATTCCAAGTACAACTGAAAACTCATCTCCAAAACCAATCAAGGTGCCACTGCTTTATCTCAAACTTAAAACCTAACTCCACCACAATTCTAGAAAATGGATTTCACCTCTGCATCTCTCAAGTCGCACCTCTGTCTTCCCACCACTGTATACCCTAATTATATCTCACATGTATAGGACTGTGCATTTGTTTCTAGTTCTGCAATCCTCTTACATACTGCTGCATAATGAGACGTATACGTTGCACATTATGCTGTATAGTGCAAAAATGTGTTTCATAAACTTGTGAATCTCCTTTATTGCACTGTCATTCTGTGTTTCTACCTAGGCTGAGACTGAAATTGGTCATTTGTGATCAATGCTGTACCTCGGTTATCAAATTCAACTAATAACTTACTAACTAAAGAAATAAATAAAATGCCATATCCATCTGTTGTGGATGCCTTATTGACAGGGTACAAAAAAAAGATACCATAATTTGCAAGATGTCATGCTAAGGCGGGATCAGTGACATTATAGATTGCATCTGACATAGGTTCATAGGTAGGTACTAGGCTATTGGCCCTAGGGCCTATACAAGCCTAGCGAAAAAGGTACCCTGTCTTTTGCCAACCAAGAAAATTATTTTCCTGTGCCCCTGTCAAGCAGAACCACAGAAGTGATCCCCGGGGTGAATTTCCTATTACCCATCCAATCATCAAAATTTTTCTTGAAGAGTACTAATGAGGAGCTCTGTTTGACATAGGTAGGTAGCCTGTTCCAGAGTATGGGAAGTCTCTGAGACAGGAATCTATCCCCCCAGCATGTTCTGTTTATTGTGGTGACAAGGTTTACGTCCCTAGAGCATGTAGCTTGGAGGGATTGGGATTTCTTTAAGTGGAGCATGTCCAACAGCTCTGGGTTTTACATAGCTTTGTATGTTAGGCAGAGATCGTCTCTGAGTACGTGATATGCGACGGAGTAAAGCTGGAGTTTTTTGAGACGGTCTGCGTAAGGCATCTGTTTGAGGCCAGTAATCCTCTTTGTGAGGTATTTTTGTGGCCTTTCCAGTTGTTGTAGATGTCTTGTGAGGTACATACCAAAAGGGACATTGTACTCTATATGATTGATGAGTAGAGGGGAACAATGGCCTCTTTTTTTTTTTGGATGAGAAACCTTTTGTGATGAGGTGTGCCACGTAGAAGGATTTTCTGACCACTGTGGCAATGTGATTGTCAAAGGAGAGACTACTGTCCACCTGTGTCCCAAGGTCTCTTATCACACTTTCGGTGTTAAGTAGACTACCGCCTATGTGGTAGTTCATGGGTACAGAGTTTTTACCAAAGGGGATGACAATGCACTTTTTAGCATTGAGCTTGAGACCATGTCTTTGATACCAGGCATCTGTCTCAGTGAGGCCCTTTTGTAGGATGTCCACATCGTTAGGAGTTTCGATTATGGCTCCTAGTTTACAGTCATCTGTGAATTTAGTTAGCCAAAGACCTTCTGTGTTAGCCTGTACTTCAGAGAAGTAGATACCAAACAGGAGAGGACCCAGGACTGAACCCTGTGGTACTCCACTTGTCACTGGTCTGAAGTCTGATTTGGAGTCTGCTACTTTCACAGTGTGGGTTCTGTCAGTAAGCCAGTTGGCAACCCATCTTGTGACATAGGGATTTATACCTAGTTTAGTGAGTTTATCTATAATTCCAGAGTGGGGGATGGTGTTGAATGTCTTGGCGAGATCTAGATAGGCTGTGTGAACCAACTTACCCTCATCTATGGCTTTGTTGACTGCTTCAAAGAAGTCTATCAGGTTTAGGAGACATGATGTGCCTTTTACAAACCCAAACTGTGTGGGGTCCAGAGTTTGGAGATCTCCAATGTCTTTGTTTATGAGTTCCATGATGATACATTCCATAGCCTTGCAGACAAGGCTCACCAGGCTAATGGGGCAGTAGCTCCCGGGGTCTGTTGTGGCCCCCCTTTGTGGAGTGGGATAACTGTCGCGGTGCACCATTCAATGGGCACAAAGCCTGAGGTGAGGCTATGATTGAACATGGTACTTAGGTGGGGTGCCAGTTCATTCTGTAGTTCATGTAGAAGGCAGCCTGGAATGTTGTCAGGTCCCATGGATGCTGTGTTCTTGGTTTTGGAGAGTGAGGTTTTTACCTGTGCAGCCGTGATTACAGGAGCTTTGCATTCTTCTGGTATAAAGTTGGGCCCTTTAGGAGGTGAGAGGTGGTAAAGTTAGCACTGAACCTATGTGCCAGGATGTTGGCAATATCAGTTGGTTTTGTATATTTAGTGTCATTATGCTGTGACTCGGAGCAGATCAGATTGTTGCCATTGAGATTCTTGACATAGCAATAGAATGCTTTGTGGTTGTCTTTAGAATCAGTGGCAATTTTGTTTTCATAACTAGCTTTGGAGGATTTTATGAGGGATCTCAGCTTCTCACAGAGGCTGACCAGGGAGTTCCTCCAATCATGGGATTTTACTCTTTTTTGCAACAGTTTCTTTCTTCTGTTGTAGAGTTTGTTTATGGCAGAAGACCACCAGATTGGCTTCCTTTTTTTGGAGGATAGCATCTTGGTTCTGTTAGGGATAGCACGCTCCATGCACTCGTGTAAGTGCTTATAAAGTGCATTTGTGTAGGATTCAGCAGTCGTACCTCTGTTGTCCATCTCCATGGGTGTCGTGAAGTTTTTCACTTCTGTCTTAAGAAGCGTGAAGTTGGCTTTGGAGAAATTCTTTATGGTTGTTTTTCTAATGGGGAGTGGGAGCGGGATGTGGATGCCTAGGGTGATTAGCTTGTGGTCGGATCTGACCAATAAGGAGCTGACCTCTGGTGTGGAACACCGGTCACCCATGTTGGTGATGACCAGGTCTAGAATATTGCTCCCCCTGGTGGGGGTGTGGATAAGTTGATCCAAGGCGTTGGAATTGATGATTTCCAGGAAACGTTGAGCAAAAGAGTTGGTACATGAGTAGTTTTCCCAGTTAATGGTAGGGTAGTTGAAATCACCCATTATTAGAGTGTTGGGTTGTACCTTAATATTTTCCAGTGTATCAAGAAAAGAGGAGTGGGAATCCTGGGGCAAGGTGGGGGGTCTGTAGCAAGCTGCAATCTGGATTACGGTTTTGCCCAGAGGTAGTTGAACTTGGATAATCTCGGATGCATTATGCTGAGCAACTAGCTTGGAGGTGTGGATATCCTTAATGAATATGGACACGCCTCCACCTTTAGTGTTTCGGTCCAGGTTTGGTGGCCAAAAGGTGTGGTATGAATTATAGCCTAGTAATGCAGGGGTGCTCTCTGGAGCTTTGATCCAGGTCTCTGTCACTACACAGATGTCAATGTTCTCCATTTTAAGGAGTGTCTCGAGTGAGTGCATTTTGAGGTTTAGACTTCTAGCATTGAGTAGCATTACCCTCAGATTTTGCTTGCTTGTACCTGTTACGGTGGTGAATTTGTCATTTGAACCTTGCCTAAAAAAGTAATAAAGTAATAGTAATAAAGATAAGGGTTGCACATAGATTTTACTTGTTAACCAAATAAATCCAGTGGACCCAAGAGCCCCTTTTCATGGGCAACTCAATAGTGCTGCCTAGTGAAATGACTCACTCAGATTCATAGCAGGCAAATGTAGGTGGAGTGAAAAAACACTGGACTGCAGGAATTGTCTAATTAAAAGCTCATAGTCTTAAACCTTTGTGCTTTCTGCCAGATGGTAATTTACAAAATAGCTAACTGATAGGTTTTATGTGGAACACGAATGAAGAACTATAGGATCCTAAAATGTCTAAAGACAGCTCTTGTCTCAGTAACAATAAGACTATATAAAACTGCATTAAATATGAATCTGTATGAGGCTTGAAGTTCTTTTTAAGGACACTTGAAGTTCTAATAGTACGAGAGCAAAGAGCAGTAGAATATGATAAGAAAGGTGAAGAGCTGCAGTTACTAAATGTCACCACAAGTAATTTTCAATTCATCTGGTGATATATTTTACTTCATTTTAGTGCTATAGGATCAGATATATACCTTAGGTTGTGAGAAAGCTGATTTCACAGCTTCCCAATAAAAACCGAGTAAAGAATTCAGTATGCAAATTTTACTTGAGTTCTCTATAATATTGTTTTTTGCTTTATCTGGTAAAACCATCTCTTGCATTCGTTTTGTGGTTCTGCGACATTGAGTGCAGTGCCTTATTTGCAGCATTTTTGACACCTTGTTAAGCTGCTTTTAAACAGGTATCTCTCACCAGAACCTTTCTAATTAGGTTAGACCCGTTATCTCCTGGTTCCTTCTTTGCTCAAAATTAAGCTAAAGGTACTATCCTTGCACCCCTAAACTTTAAACATACCACCACGCCATGCTGTGTTTCTACCACTGTATTTATAGCTCACATCCTCATTCCATGCTTACCTGAGACCTTAGAACATGCTTTCAAAAGCAGTACTACTAATCAAGGTAATAGAACATGATCTTATTTTAAAAAACTTATACATGCGCCTTACCTACTTAGACCCTTTACCCTCTGCTAAAAATCCTCACTATACTTTGGGAAGCAGTCCTTACTTTCAATAATTTATAAGCTAATAGAGTCTCTTACTATGATGTAATTCAGGGCAGATGTACTTTCATTTGTGTACTAATATGTATTCGCTTAATGCTTATGTTTTACCCTTTATATTAGACCCATACCTCATTATCAATAATAATTTTAATCTTGTTTATTATTGGTGAGGTAATTCAGGGATTATATATAAGCGTAATGTATTAACTTAGCCTCGGTTTTTATGTTATTTCTTTGCTTACACAGACTAGACATCCTATATAATATACACTATTTTTATTTTGAATTTAATTTGTTTAACTCATTTATTATTTATGCTTAAATTTTATAGTATTACTCGCTAACTATGATTGTTGGTACACTTATGAAGCTTTCTTTGTTACTACTTATTTGATGTTCTTTACTGTAATGTTTCTGCCTTTTTTTTTCTCTAATTGCTTCAATTGCTGAACTTTGCTTTGCTTTTTTTGTGGTACTAGTGAAACTAGTTTACTGCTCTGGAAGCTTGCTTATAATTCTCTTTAAAAAAAGTACTTTTTCCCTGTTATTTTCCTCAGTGAACCATCCCTTTTTCTGGTTATACTTCTTTTTTACCTGTTTACAACTCCTTATTTAGTGAGAAGTTGTTTTCCTGCTGACGCTTGTGTTCATGATAAGTGGTTTTCTATTTTTTGCAAGTATGTCCTAGAGCTCCAGCTAGTCTGTTTCTTTTTGTAGCTAGCACAGTACCTAGTGGAAACTCCCTCCCTCTCTCCCTCGCTCCAGTAGCCAGCTCTTTTGCCCTAACCCTCCTCCCTCCTCCTCCAACATATCCTATACTTCTTTTAGTAGCCCTTTAATCTACACCTCTCCTCCTCTTTAAGTAATAAGCGCCTACTGCCATATACCAACCAGCATTTAAGGTGGCCCTTCCGCTCCCTACACTTCTCTTTGATATTTGCTTCTACTTCAACTTTCTTTCCAACCTAAAGTTTGCCTTAGCTGTTCAACTTTTCCTAACCTTTAAGGCTCCTCCTTTTCTCTTTTCACTTGCTCCTAACTTCTTATTTTCCTAACTAACTTATCTATATCCACCTTCTGCTTACTTACCTTCTTTTCAACTTTTCTCATGCTCTTCTCTCCATTCTTCTTCTCTCTCCCGTATCTGCCTATTTGCTCGGCCTCTACCTCTTCCGCCTCGTTTCTCTTAGCTTCCACCTCCCACCTTCCCCAGGGGTTCCAATTTTATCTCAATAAAAGCTTCGCCCTCTCGCCCTCCCTCCAATCAAATCTCTCCCTCCCTCCTCTTACTCCACCCACACACCTTCCCCAACTACTATAATTTTATCTCTACCCACTCCAATTTTTACTCACCTCCCACCCCACCCCCTCTTATCCACTATGCCTACCTACTTCATCATACTAGCCTCCTCTATTATCAAACCAGCTACATCATGCCTATCTCCCTCTCCCTCTACTCCACACTCTACCTAGACCATTCATCTCTACTCCTCCTCCACCTTTACTTTTAACTACCTACTCCATCACTCTATCTGAATACTCTCAGACTTCTTCTCTCCATTCTTGCCCCCACTCGCACCATCTCATCTCAGACAACACCCATAGGTTCTACCCAAAATGCCTCACCCTCTCAGGTACTTTACCTTCCTAAATCCATTCACATTATAGTACACCTGAAGTTCGGTGCAGTAACATTAAATATCACCTCCCCTTTACTTATAATCTTATACTATGAATATATCACTGTCTTCTCCAACCCTTACAAGAAAAAAAAATTTCATCAATTAATCCATTCCCCTCAACATACTATAACCAATCTATCCCAAAACCACGGGCTACCTTTCATCCCCTCTCTTTGTACCTCAACAAAGAACAGAACTATACGCAACAACTCTCTTAACCAGCATCTCTTCGCTCCTGATGCATTTTATTATGCCCTTCTTCTTGACTGAAAATCCCAAATATTTTATCAACATCTAACAAAACTGAAAAACCCCATGACACTGTGCTCTAATTAAATATTTGACCCTCAGTTAAACTAGACAGAATCCTCCCTAACTCTAAAATTGATTACCCAGCCATATCGCACAACAAAAAAATCCTAATATGGATTGCCAATCTATTAAAATACAGGAACCTCAACAAATGAACCATAAAATTCATCCTACACTACCTCCCCAATGCCGGAAGATTAACATCATCTGGGTTGCTATATACCCATAAAACAACATCAATCATCTGAAGATAATCATCCCCTTGGTGATCCCCATTCCACAGGAACTCTGCCCTAGGACTACATATATTAAAACTCACCTGTAACTCTGATCCCTACTCCACTTGGTTATAGCATGGCTTCAAACAGAATATTAATATGAGCTAAGTCATACTATTGGATCCAATAACTCATCTACCTTAGACTGATCCCCACTAATACTCCCAGCAAAACTACTCAACAGGCATCCTTCCTGACAATTTGCTCCCAACCTCAACTAATACGACAAATACCTTCCTACAAACCTTAAACAGGCATCGCTCCTTTAGACTGTTCACCAAAAAAACCTTTTTAACTGAACTACCAAAACCGCACCTTCCTTCCAATAAAATTGGGTCCTTCAACAAACATAAAAAACTCAAAACTAGAACCATAAAACCACTATAACTCAAAGCTCCTAGTCATAAAAGCATCTCAACACGCCCAAGTCGAACTGAAACAACTAAAACTAAAACTGCAAAAAAGAACTCCCTCTACAACAACATAAAATTGCCTCAACAATAAATCCACAAATAAGTGGCGCACCCACAAAAATCAATACAAATAGAAAACCAAAAGTTTAGAGAGCCATCTCCACAAAACAAAACATTGACAAAACCGACAAAGAACTGAGCCTAATATAAAAACCACAAAAATGAACAAAAAAAACTTCAACCAAAAATTAATGAACTCCTGACCCCAGGCCAAATATTTACACCAAACCCCAAGACTCCACTAAAAATAATTACAAATAACAGCTTTTAGGCCCTGACAAATTCCCAATTATCCCCTATTCTATAAACAAACTCAAGCCAACCAACAGCCTAATGATATACAATACCTATTCCTAATATCTACCAAATACTATTCTCCCAACCACCAAAAACTCAATTCTACTTCCCTTTATATACCATCTCTCCTTCTTCCATCCCCCCTACTTCACCCCCTTCTGCAAGCTACTACCTCTCTCAATTCTGCAACAAACCTGCTAAAAGCATGTAAAACTCAATCTCCATACCAACCACTATCTCAATAAACCATAGTATTTCCTGTCTCCCATCTTAATAATTCAATCAACAAAAGATGTATTCATCCATCTTCTGAAAAATACCTCATATAATACCCCTCCATAAAGGATCCACTCTAATAAAACTCCAACTATCATCCCTCCATAAACAACTGCTCAACCACCTCCTCAATCATACACCTCCTCAAGGGATGCTCATGGCTGGTTTCAGATCTAAATCACAGTACTACCATTCTCTCCTTCACCAACACTATTAACTTAAACTCAAACAAAAAGCAATCCTTTTACCCACTTACACAACCATAGACCTTTCAAAACACAACACTTATGGTTAATTCTTCACTTCATGTTTCTTCTCGTATCTCATGGCCTTTCAGCCTTAACTGTACCTTCATTCCTTTCTATCTTGCTTCCCGCTCTTTCCTTACCTGCTTTCTTCCCTATTCTACTCCGATTCCATCTCTTTACCTCTAAAAATTATCTCTCCTCATCTCTCCTCTTCTCTTTATCACCTTATTACAATCCTCTAATCATCTCTTCCTAATAATCTGTACTTTGCCACCTAATATACCCTCTCTTTTATAATCTGTACCTCTCACTTCTCAACTGATGTCCAGTTTCCCTAAACACAATCAGCCCTCAACTCATCAGCTGACTACAGTTTCAAGACAACTAACCCTTAACTCCAAAACATAAACCCTTACAAACAAAACCCCCACCTCTTACCACCCACCTTTAACAAAATTGTATCTCCAACTGATAACCTTCAAATCTTAACTGATTAATCAAAATAACTTCAACTATTAATTAGATATTAACATTTGACTAATATTGCCAACTCATATTTGATCCATAAGCTGTTAAAATAAAAGCCCTTCCTCAAGATTGGATCTAGGATAACTTAACACCTGAAGCCATACCAACCTCCTCAACAAACTCCTCTTCTCCCTCTCTTCTGTCCTTCTGTAACCTTTACTATAATCTTTCTACTTTCTACCTTTAAGAAACCACAGACTTACCTAAAATTCACCACCGCTTCACCCTCCTCCCAATTCAGAACAATCCAACTACAAACCTAAAGCAACTACAGCAACTACACTGGCCACAACTCTACTCCTAACAACAAAACCTATCATCAATGGCTTCTAAAACCTAAACCTCTTCTCAAAACACAGCTTCTTTCCAACATCAACCTCCTTATTAACACCCCTGAGAATTCACACTCCTCTGATAAGTCACTTGTAATTGCCAATCCAATTAAATTTACCCAGTCTTTCTCTCTTCTCAAATAGGAAATATGAGAACATCTTTCCATATCCACTTTGTCCTTCAACCTTTCACCTTCAACTATTTAAAACAACATAAATTACACCTAATAAATCCTGGCTTCTTGCTTTGCCCCAACCCAACTATGCCTGCTGTCAAACACCTCTTTATTTATCAAAACTTCAGCTTTTCTTTTTGCCTTTTTTTACTTAACCTAAATAATTAAAAACTTTCAAATAAAACTTACCAATCAAAAAAAAAAAAAAAAATTTTGTGTTTGATAATTGTTTTGGTCCTTTGTTCCCTATGACCTCACTTTTAATTAGTTAAGATTTTTAATATTTGTTAATATTTTACTTTATTTCTTGTATTTCTATAATTTTTGTATAACTAATCCTCTCCTCTTGAGGACCCGGCTCCCACTGAAATGGACAAGCTGGCAGCTTGAACCGCCCAACAAAACAAAAATAAAATAAAAATAAAATAAATAAGATGTACATAATGACTAATTTTGAGCCAGTGGAATTCCTGAAATGTGACACAATGATCCACTGTTCCACTCTGCCCTGCAGCAGATTGGCAGCCATGGTGTAGGCTTGGTATAGTTACTGGGGGAGGCCTGTAAGATAGTGAGTGTGTAGTAATGAAGAAAGCGAGCAACAGCAGTGGAGACATAGGAAGTGGGGTTGAGAAGATGCTTAACTCTATATAGTTTACAAAGTCTTTGCTTTGTTCTGGAGATAAGATTTGCTTATCAGATTTCAAGTAATCATCAAATATGTTGCTCAGAAGTATATTATACTGTAATTCTTTAATGGAGGCTTGATCAAGATTTGACACATCACCTGGCAGATATAAAACAAAGTTAACTTAGATCCCTTGCCTTTGTGTACTAGATTCCTTTTCTAAGATAACTTTAAACATCTGAGTGATTTTTCAAAAACTTCAAGTTTGTTGCAAATATTTGAGGAGTGATTTTTTATGACTAGTACCTGGAAGTGTTTCCAGGTACTACCTTGTACCACTTAGCTAACTTCATCTCTGTTACTACAAACTTGTTTTCAAAGCAGCTACATGGGCAGGCTAAAATATTAAAAATTACAACACAATGTTCAATAAGTAGACTCACTGTTTTGTGTGCAAGGCTTGAGGATAGAGTAGCTGTTTGTGTGCTCACAGTGGGCTCAGTGTTGTAATGTCTGCACAATAAGGAAGAGTCACATGAATTACAGCCTGGTGCTGAAGATTTATTAGTGTAAGAGAAGTGTTATATTCTACAAATATAAAACAAATTGGCAATGATATAGACTTAGCAAATTGGCAATGATTTAAGTATGCAAAAGAATTGAACCAAAGAAGATAACAACTTGGTACTGACCAACATGACTGGTAGTAGTTTACCAGCTACATAACAGTCAAGTGTTTGATAATACTCACCTAGCTGAAATGTGCATTCATTAAAGTTCATTGTAGACAGAGTTGGCTCGGCCCTGAGTTGTATCAACCTTGGTTTTAAATTTGGCAGTGTAGGTGGCAAAGATTGTTCCACCAAAGTAAGCTGTATGTTTGAAATTCAGCAGACTACTCTGCTTATAATTAACTCATTTTTGGAAGAGAAGTGTGCCATGAATCCATGGTAGAATAGTAATTGTATGTTAATAAATATGTGAGTAAAGCATAAAAATGCTGAGATGCAGTATTCTTAGAAAGTTATATCTATATTTTTGCCGGGGTAAAATTTCATTTAAAGGCAATAAAGTATGATTTTTAGAAATCAAATGACTTACTGAAATAAAAATAAAAGAAAATTAAAAATGATTATAGTGGTTAATATATGGTAAGTTTAATATAAAACTGTTATTTAAACGGGCAGTGTTCAGTGGTTTAATGTTTTTCATGTAGTGATATAAGAAAATAAGTTAATGTCCATATATACAGTGAATTACTTCAAAGGGTCACACTAATAATAAACTGTTAAAACAAATGAGTAGAGTGAATTTCTGTGTCATCAAATTTAAAAATGAAATTATTATTGTGTAACATTGCAGACTAATTTTGTTGACGTATTTCTAGTCATTTGACTCTGCTCTATGAATGCAATGGGACAACTGATGTTTAGAAACTTATCTAAAAAAAACACTAGGCTATGTGCTAGCATTCATAACAAAATAGTAATACTAATCATTTGCATTAAAATAATCAATGTTTAAATATACTACATCAGTGAAAGCCATGCCAGACTCCAGGTATTAGTTTTAAAAATGTATCATGGAATGTATAATATAAGTAAGTTCCTAGTGCTAGTATCTTAATGTCCGTTTTCTTTTTCAGATTAGAATATAAAGGAGGAAGATATGTAATATAAACATGCTGAAGCACATCTCTATATACATGCATGCGTGCCATGAAGGATGTATATATTGCATCTCTGACTGAGTATTAATTAATTATTGACAATGTAATACACTGCGGTGGTGGTGCTGCGGTAGCGTTGTCGCCTCACAGTTAGACGTTGCACGTTCGATTCTCAGTTAGAGCGTCTTCTGTGTGTCGACATGCATGAATGGGTGTTCCTTCGTTGAAGGTTGTGTGTTAGGCCCAGCAAGCCAGCACGTAAAAATCTACTGCCAATCATTAGTGGACCGGAGTTCTGCTGTGGCGACCCCTAACTGGGAAAAGCCGAAAGACAGTAATGCAGTGCTGTGCAAATACATAACAATATCATGTTTTGTTCTTCCAACTTAATGATAAAGCTGTTGTGAAAATAGAAGCACTCACATTTCCACCTTTGTAAATAGAAGCTCCAGCATAAAATTAAGAAGGGAAAGTGAAATATAGAAATATAAGAGCTGTTTAAATGCAGGAGGAACAGGTATGCAAAATGACACTATGTACATTTATGACTGCATAATTGTCTCTCAGTCTTTAAATAAATAGCATGTCTGTATGTTCAGCATTGAAATTAAAATACAGTTAAACTGTAAGAGCTGTTTTTAATTATAAGAAATGAATAACCTCCCACTAAGTACTCCTACCTGCAGCCCTGCAAACCTCCTTACTCCCTAGCTCTATTTTTGTTTACTTTTACCCTTCCTGTCTACAAGTCCTCTCTCTCTCCTACACCACAGCAGAGGAGAATGATACATTTAGAGATCCAACGAACCAGACACAGCATTGCTTATGAGATGGACTCATCAGTCTATACAGCTATCAACGATGTTCTGATTTTATTATGTACACAGAAAAATGCATACAAGCACATATCTAAGTGCAGGCACACTAAGTAACATGTTTAAAGACCTATGTTTTATTTTTTGTATTATAAATAAATGTGTGTGTGTTGATACAGTACCTTAATCTCTCAACTAGAAAAAGCTGTTAAATGCTCCTTAGTGGCTCATGCTTTTCTTTTATATTGTGTGACTGTGAGGTCCATCTAGATGTGGATGACCTCCCAGGAATTAAAAAAAATGACATTTTCAGATCTACAGTCTTCATCATGGTATTACCTAACCCCCCGCCCCCCTCCCATAAACACACACATCTCACCTGCATTATTGGCCACCAGTGAGATTTTGTGCCCTAATGCTATCTCTGTCCTTTTGATGTTGTGGGATCAATAACCCACTGTAACCCTTAAACAAATTAGATAAGGTTTGCATCCTGTGATGACTGTCACTGTAGTTGCACTTAAGAGATGCTGCCATGTGATGCTTTTGTTGCAGATACATTTAAACAAGTAATCTGATAGGTAAGTGCACAATGATCAACCCTTTCATCCTAATGTAGAATCAGCCAAATAGGCATAAAAATGCTTGTTCTTTTTGTATTCAAGCTAAAAGTTCCTTTGTTGTTATATTTGGCCTTATCTGAATTCTACTGATCTTTGTAGCATCCTGCTTTGCTGGCTGCAATCAAGAGTAGCATTGCCTGACTGAAGTCATTTTGTCTACCAATTAAATTAAATTAAATTAAATTTCCATTTGATAAAAATGGCTAGATCTGGTGTGATACAGTGTGAAATTATTTTTTTCTAGGAAAAGAGAGAGAGAGAGACCAGGAGTCCTGACCCTTCTTTAATAAGAAGCTCGCTAACTGTTATATCCTTGGCAGGATATAATCCATATTGTTAAGGCTAGAGCAGCAGGCTGTAAGAAAGTTTTACTTATGAAAATTCAGTTATGATTTATAAATGGAACCAGAGTATAGCATAAGAGGAAAGGTAGTGGGAGAGATGTAGTAGGTCAGTAGGAGAGAAATGTTAATGAGAGGTGGGGAGAGTGGTTTGTTTACACTTACTCAGGAGCTTTTAGTATAAGTTGCAAGTGCATATGGTGTTAGAAGGAAAAATTAGAATGGGTGGCTATGCAGGAATTGAATAATGACCAAGGCAAAGGCTTGTAACAAGAAGGAAAGATGAGAATGCAGACTGAAGAACAATGCACATCATTTAGATATCTTTCTGAAGTGAAAGCAGGATTTGTGCTTCGATATAGAGAATGTCCTTCATTGTAATTGTCTTAACAAAAGATCACTCATATAAATAGGGCAGTTCCTCAGTGAGTCTTAGCCAGTTACCAGGAGCCATATGAACAGAAAACAAAATTAATAAACTGGAATTCCCTCTTGGATAAGGGCAGATGGTGCTGATCATAGACTCACGCTGCAAATATAGACCATACAACTTGGTCAATAAGAGAACAAGAGTATAACATGGCTAAGCTTATAAAGGCTGTAGGAGCAATAGCCTAGTAACTGCCTATGAATCTATGAAATTGGCATGACGGACTTGCTCATGTGTTCCTGGGTGCTCTGTAGACACAGTCATCAAAAGCCCTCTATCTGTCCATGAGACAGAAAGCTGCTACAATTCTTAATGCAGAACAGAAAATGAATATCATTATAGCAGGTTATGAAGATCACACCATGCTCTGTGATTGTCGGTGTCCAGTGATGCTAGAAATGGTTTTGAACCGATGACTGCTTTTGAAATGATGAAACTGAAATTATCTGTGTATGTGAGCTCCTTAAGTTCACTGAGACACTGTCATCTGTGTATTTGCATGTACATAGAATGCAGTATGTGTTTGGCCTCTTTGTTAACTCTGTTTAGTGAGTGAGGATTTGATTAGTAGAAAAAAAGGAAGAAGAAACATTTGCATGTAATTGCGCACATAACATCCCACCAGTTATTAATATTCCTTATGACTCAGTCGCACAGTCATTTTGTATGTTTACTTAACTTCTCTTTCTAAGTTCAGGCTTGTTTCTACATGTTTATAGATCTGAAATTGCTGAAGTATGAAGGAATAAATCCCAAAGCTAGGAATCATTAAGCTAAACTTACTTATTTAAAAGTAGTTCAAGTAGTCCACTGAACACTGTGAATTTTTCTCGGCCATGACATATGCCGCAAGGGTAAGGGTGAATGTTAATCAGGGCTATTTGAGAAAACTCCAAAACAGCAACTCCTGTTTCAGGAAAATAAAAGTAATAAAAAGGTAGTCTATTTTTAATGGAATGCAAAGCCCCATTCTCACATCACTGCAAGGCACTGCAACCCCCGTACACCTGCTATTAACGTAATCAGTTCTAGGATTTCCCCTCCTTGGGAGTATGGGAAATTTCTCCTCTTGCAGTGACCTTCCAAAAGGGTTTCTCAGTGAGTTGGCATATGGGTAGTTGTCCTAACATATATATATGATACACACACACACACACACACACACACACACACACACACACACAATTGGGTGAGATAAAACATTTGCCTGTCACTGAGTATTCATACAGTTATTTGTATTTATCACTGTGTTCATCATCAAGCATTTATCCCCACTATTTGTACCTTAACAAGCATTTGTCATCAGTCTTCTTGAGAGTATAAACTGCATTTTAAAGTTGAAACATTTTGCAGCTTTTTAATGCACTGTTTGGGTTTGAGCACATTGTATTTTAAGCATTCGATTGGTTGTATTTAATTGTTTAATTTAATTTGCAGGTATTTCATTGGTGGATTATGTCAGGTGATTTTATACATTGTTTATATAAAAGTGTAGTGTTTTTGGACTTTGGCAGTTCTGAAGAAGTCCCTGTAAAATTTATGGGGCAAAAGAGCTTAACTCTGTTAATAAAAGGTGATTCCAGTTTTTTATCCTTTTGCTTGTTGTTTTTCTGAGTTTTACCTTAGTGGTTTGTGTTCTTCAGCTGGTTATGATGTCATCTTCAGAGAATCAAAGAATCCCGAGAGAAAAATACATAAAGAGAATCAATATGATTTAGACATATTCAAAAAAGGTTGACATTCTGTGCCCACAAAATTTGCAAAATAACCTCATAAAAACAATTATATCAACATAAATCCATCTACCTAGAAATTAAATTAAGCAAAATTAGAAAGAAAAAAATCAAACTAATAAAAACAAAAATAGAAATTGCAACCATCAAATGGAAAATGTCATTAATATAAACTGACCCAAAGTAAAAATAATATCCACTAAATAACATATATTTGTACTATAATTTTAATGTACATCATTATGTGTTCCTACACTACTACAGTAACATCAGAAAACTTTAAAAATATTTTCAAATATTAAAATGTACATCACAAGTACAGTCGAACACCATCCATACAGCCATCCGTTCATAAAAACACCAGCTACACAAAATCCCGTTCAACAGGCAAACAGTATTTAAATGAACAGAAAACAGTGGATACATGAAAAAAAGTTGCTTTTGGTGTGCGATAAATGATCTATCTTGCACTGGAGGATGGGGTACATATTTTGTTACTCTTGTTTATTACTTTGTTTGCTTGTTTGTTTTTTTTTTCGTTTGTTTGTTTGTTTAGATTTGTGTTCTTTTTAGAGTATGAAAAAGAATCAGTGAACTTAGAGAAAAACACATGCTTACAAGGAAGCATTCTGGTTCCACAAAAAACAATAACCAGAAATCAGAGGCAGTGAGGCAGGGACAGTAATTGCTGAGTATTAGTGTCAACCTTAAAGTTACAGTTGATAAGGTGGCTTTATCTGGACTTATTCATAATCTAGACTCACTACAAATACTGATGTCCCAATAGAAAATTAAAACATAGATATTCATAGCAGATATGGCCCTCTTTCTTAGTACTACTTTGCCTATTTCCAGTGTACGTAAATATTCAGTCTTTTCCAAACCCAGCCATGTCAACAGCAAGGAAGCAACAGATACTTTCCACTCCTTCCCCTAGAGCTGGACTCCTAATCATGCAATTCCTCAGCAGATTTTTCATTTTCATAAGGGGACCCCACCCCCATAGCACCTGTCTATGGTTCTCCACTACAGGTTAACTGAGCAATCCATTTTGGCCTCCATTTTTTACTTGTTCTAGAGCAAACTCGCCTAGGTGTTAAATAGTAGGAAAGGTCATGTTACTTGACTCACAAAAAGTATATGATGATATTTTCATGGAGTGAGCCACTGTTGTTGGATTATATCTCAGACAGAATTTCTAGCACGTTCTACCCATCACTAGTAATATGTTGATGTTATTGAAAAACACCTGCATGTCATGCAGAGAATACGTATATTGTTCATTATTGTTTGAAACAAGGCGTAAGATGTGGTGGATACTGCCTCCTTAAATACTACCAAGAGAACAAGGCAAATTATTATACCTAAGGCATAGTTTTGTAATTTATAAACATTGTGTGACATAGAACAGGGCTTTGTGTACCATCGGATGGTGTATAAAGCCCTTTGTGATTTACATAAATCATATTACATAATGGGGCAGCACTGTCCTGGTCTATTGTGTTAGGCAGTACCAAAATCATTATCCCCCAAGCAAGTCCAGCCCCATGTTATATGCCATTCTACAACTGAGCGCTATTTTCATACCAACTTGTACCAACAGCATTACCTACATGACCGCAAACGTGGATAATACAGAAGTCCTGCACATATCAACACAGCAATTCTTCTCTACTGTGAGCAACAAAGCATGCCTGAAAAAAAATAAAAACCTACACCCCTGTTATGTGTTGAGAAACGTCTTTCTAGGACTGAACTTCCCTATGGTGTGGGCAAACCTGATAACCAAGATCCAGCTGAGCTATACCCTCACAGAAAGCACAAGAACACCTCATTATCACAATATGGTAAAGTGGTGACTTCTGCAGGCATGGGCAATGACCTAAATATTTTCATGAATTAGGCCTTCACATGCCTGCAGGGGAGAGCATAGAGACATTTTAAGGGTCCCACAGCACAACATAGGATAAAATATTTCTGCTGTTACACTCCTTTGGACAAATCATGGCAGCAAGCAATTGTAGTATTCATAATGAAACAGGGGGTGTCCCATCTAGATTTACATCATCTGTTTACCCAATAATGTAATCCATATCTCAAAAATTAATATTTGTGCCTCAGTATAAAGAATTGTAAGATAACTTTCATTTTCAGAAATAAATTAAAATGTAGGATGCATGAAGACATGGATGGCTGGGTAGGCTATGGACTTTCTGTGTTACTCCTACACCTTTTCATCTGGCATCTTGAATGTATCTCTGTCAGGGAAGAGAAGAGAATTACTTGACACTCTGGCCACTTCCTTTATAAAATCCATTTACCCTCCTGTCTAAGTACTGCCACAATTCTCATACCCAGTAAGGTTGCACCACACGTTTACATGAATGTGTTGTTACATGGCACAAGACTGCATAGTGTGCATAATGCAAAGTATGGTATTATTTGCACAAGTGCAAATCACAGACAGGCACACTTCTTATATCAGTAGTGAACAGTACCACAAGTCATGTCTACAAATAGAGGACCCAATTGCCTGTGTGTGAATCACAGTGAATACAAGCTTGTACACCTCTGTACACCATGTTCTTTAACTTCACGGCCTGTGTGTAGCCCATGGATTCCAGTAGAACATTCCAAGAGAACTGTTTATGAAGTGACTTTAGATGTGCTTGCTCTGGCATAAAGTCTGATAGATTAGTTTGTTTTGAACAAAACATTTATTTTAAAATTCATATGGTGAAGTAATATTTACTTCTATAAATAACATCTACTAGAAATGTATTTTAGTCAACCTGATATGTTGTTACAATTTAGGTAATATATCTTCATTAGCATTTTATTGCAAGCAGGGCAAACAAGCTGGCTCTTTGTGCATGACCCCATCGTACATATTAAGCTCGGTGGCGCAAACATAGTGGGTAAATTTATTGTAAAAGTAATTATTTATGCAATTAATGCATCTTTTAATAGGCTGTAATTAAAATGTACAGATGTCTGACATCAAATCTCCATATCAGATTTTTTTTCAGTAACATAATATGGGAAGGTAAATGTTGCTTATATATCATCACAAAATATATTTTTGTTTAATGAAGAAACTTATCACTAGCACATCTAAGTAAATATATAAATAATGCTGGCAATTTGTTGTTTCAGGGAACAGTTGTTCTTTTAATTATGTACCCTTGCTTGTGTTAATATTACTTTTTATGTATTAAAATAGACTGTGCTTATGATACATATAAAACAAGAAAGCTGCGGAAGCACATATGAACAAATTAATCTGCTAAGGGCCTGATCTTATAGCACAAGTTGTAGCACATATGTTTCTATGTATTCTGGCTGCCTTTTTCAATCAAGACATCTAGTGAGGTCCCATTTGTGTACTGTCACTTCTCTGTCCATGGAATACAATGCATGTGTCTAGGGTAAGTCTCTTCTACCTCTTCCTTATACGAATATATTGAAACAGTCCCATCTAAGTTACCCCACCTCCCTATGTAATAGCTATCAATAATGTTCATGTGTAGTTTAGTCCCTCATCTCTGTCAGTTGTAATAGTAAATGAAGACAGCTGTTTGTTTTTTTAATAATAAATAGAAATATAGATGCTTAGGGTAGGTTAATTCCAATTTCCATTTCTCAATTAGCATGTTTCTGGAAGTAATATAATATAAAGAAAGCTGCCTCCCCTGTTGCCATTTTTTGTACCCACCAGCTTGATGTTCTTGGCCTCATAGTGTACTACTGACTCATTTGTTCCACCATCCTACCCAGTATAACACCTGATATCATTTCATAGGTTACCCTTTTTTTCAAAGGGTATTAGCTTTTAGGCCTCCATGCTCATTGCTGAAGTAATTATGTCTCCTACAGATTTAACTAGCTAATCTTTACATACTTCTTCAGCCCGCACACCATGTATAACCAGAAAGAAAGTATAAACATGTCCGCCTCCAGCTCTGCTTCTGAGATATAGTAATAAATACTGCCAATGGCTAGCACAGACATGTTTCCTACCTCACCAGACCCAGTGGCACCATAAATAACATGCTTATATCTAGGAATGCACTCTGCAATTCCCCTCACCAAGTGCATAATAAATATGGGTATAGCATGGTCCATGTCTCATTCTGTATTTGTGGGTATACATGTCCAAGCCTTGTGTAACCTCCACCCCTTTCCCAGTTCACAATTCCAAGTAACCTAGTTGTTTCTGTCTAGGAAATGACACTCAGAATGCTGATGAATCAAGTGCTTAAGCAGCCAGTAATGCCAGAAAAGGTGGGCATTATCAGAGAATTAACACACAATCAGGGTGGCAGCAGGCCTTATCACTCCTGTAAGGACATTCATTGCATGATATAACCATCCCCGCCCCCCATCACTGAGGGCATTATTATGCTTATAGAATGGGCCATCTGCTAAACTGTTTTGTATTTGTCTCTCTCTCTCTCTATATATATATATATATATATTTACTTATATATAGGTTCACCTTTAAACTGTGCAATGCATATATGTGCAAAAGTATCTTTTCAAAAATATGTATTAACAAAAGAAAAAATGCCGAACTCACAACAGCAAATATTAGTGTGCATTCACTGTTATGAATTCAGCATTTTGAGTGAAGATTGCCCTATAGTGGGGATTGGGAAATGCACCCTTTCCCTCACTGTAGTGTGATCTCAGAGTTAGTAGATATAAGTAGCAGAGGGTGTGAGGGGCACAACTACTCACATGGGGGGTGCAAAAACATTTGTTTCAGAAACCCGGAAATGAGGTAGTTTTGTGTCGACTTTCTTTAAGTACCAGATCAGTGTTGCCATTTCCAACATTTTAAGTCGGGTAAGTAAACAGTCGCACAAGTGTTTTGCATATGTTAAACGTAACCATATGTGTGTGTGTGTGTGTGTGTGTGTGTGTGTGTGTGCGTGTGTGTGTCTTTCGGCTTTTCCCAGTTAGGGGTCGCCACAGCAGAATTCCGGTCCACAGATGATTGGCAGTAGAGTTTTACGTGCTGGCTTGCCGTGCCTAACGCACAACTTTCAACAAAGGAACACCCATTCACGCATGTCGTCACACAGTAGATGCTCCAACTGAGAATCGAACGGGCAACATCTAACTGTGAGTCGACAACGCTACCGCAGCACCACCACCACAGTTTTTTTTAAATGTAACCATATGTATGTATATATATATATATATATATATATATATATATATATATTTGATGTAAATCCACCTTATGTCTCATACTTGCTGTAGCATATGTAATTGCAGATGGAGGAAGTATTTTACAGCCAAAATGTAAGTTAAGTATTTAAAATATTCATATGCACACATACAGAAGCACAGATACATATGCACACACAGACACACACACGTACACACACACACACACACACACACACACACACACACACACACACACACACACACACACACACATTATCTAAGTCATTTTAAATCTTTGTGCAACTGAGTGATTGACAGGTGAGCTGTTTTCATGTAAGTATTATATGCATTCCATGAGGTTGGCAAAGTGTACTTACGTTTTGCAAATGTTCCATATGTGTGATCAGACTTGCTGGAGATAGGGCAGCCAGACAAAAGAAGGTGCATGGAGAGCAAAAATATCCACGGTTGCATGAAGCCCCCCAATCTATATAGGAATTAAAGTCTAAATAAGTTGATGTGCCCATGTGGAAACCAGGAGATGTGCAATAGCTGGGGCCATGGAAGTTAGCTGTACATAACTTGTATCAGCATCATGCTTTATCTTTTAAGAACTGTAAACAAATGCTTGTTGCTCCTTAGCATTCAACAGCCCTCTTCTCTTCACCATCTTTGTTAATGACCTGCCCACAATCACCCCCCATGCCACATGTATTCAATATGCAGATGATTCGACTATCATCAGCACTGCCTCCAACCTGGCAGACCTCACTGCTTCAACCCAAGACACCTTCAACCTAATAGAAAAATGGTTCTCAAGTCGACAACTAGTTCTCAACCCCAACAAAACAAAACTACTTACTTTCTCACCCACTAACAAGACTCTTCCCCCCACCTTCTCTATTACATCCTCCAATGGAATCACTATATCACCAGAAGCTCACACAAAGCTATTAGGTGTTACCATTGATAACTCCCTTAAATTTGACACCCATTTCAATCTTACCATCAAAACCGTCAATAAAAAGCATGGCTCTCTCTATAAAGTAAAACACTTTCTCACTCCTCACGCTAAAATTACAATTGCCAGCACACACCTACTATCAACTCTTTTCTATGCCTCCCCTCTTTACAAACCTAAACAAGACAACCCTTAACAAACTTGCTTCTTGTTACAATCACATAGCTAGATTTGCCACAAATTCCACCTTTAGAACGCACCACTGCACTAACTTGAAGCAACTAGGTGGTTAGAGTTTTCCAGCCAACTCCATTTCAACCAACTCAAAACGGCTCACCAGATACTGTATCACCCAGAGAAAACACCAGCTCTGAAAAACATCATTAACCCCTATATTAACCTGCAATCTTTATGCTCCTCCAATAAGATCTTAGCTCAAACTACCAAAGCCAATAATTCTGCTGGGGATTCTCTATTCTCAAACTTTGTAGGTAAAATGTGGAACTCCCTACCGACCATGCTCACCTCAGAACCCTCACTCCTACAATTCAAAAAAAAGCTTAAACCCCATCTCAATACTCTCTGGCAATGTCCCTGTTCCAAACCTGATTAACCACTATCATTTACCCTTCTCTTACCTCACTATCCTTAACCTCTTTTTAACAACGTCACTCTCCTTTGTAACTGACCTATGTTTTTTTTTTTATATGCTGCTGTTGTTTTTTTTTCCCAAGATGTGATGTATCTTTATATTGTATTTAGAACTCAACTATCTTCCTTTTTTTGCATTAACAATGTTCATATGTCTGTTATGTACTTGGAGCTTTTCTCCCCGGGCCTCCGCTGAAAATGGACATGTATCCAGTCGGACTCTCCCGGTTAACAAATGTAAAATAAAATAAAATAAATAAATAAATAAATAAAACAGTGCTGTACCTTATTGCATAGCTCTGCAGTACCAAATATTTTATGCTTATTGCACTATGAAATAGTCAGTGGGATAAGTGCTTATAAAATGGAATTCTCATCCTGCTGGGCACTCCTCAAGATAATAAAGTGTAATGGACTTACACGTTATTGCATCAGAAAATTTTTAGTCAGTGTTTTCCCATCGGTATTATTAAATCATCTTTTATTTATCATTTATCTACCTCTTCTAATAATGCAGACATAATTTGTGTCTGTGTCTGTGTTGACTGTCTCTGTCTGTGTATTCTCAGTAAATTTCCTTCCACTTTTAGTCTGATGTTTAGTTTTTTCTTGATACATTGTGTTTGTTTGAGTCAGTGCATGTACAATGTTAATCTGTTTCTGAGCAGAAGCAGATTATAATAGGAGTGATTTGGCTGCCCACCAGCGGCCCACAATTCCAGGTGAGGTCCGTAGCTAGCCACTTTGTAGGTATGTTCTGTTGCTATTGCTTATCTGTCAAGGACTGCCTCTTCAAGCTTTTGAAAATTCATATTCATTATTTAGGTTCATAGGTTCATAGGTAGGTACTAGGCTATCTACCCAAGGGCATTTATAAGCCTAGCCAGAGTGTGTCGGCTTTCGCCGCCCCATTGATTAATTAACTGAGCCTCTGTCAAACAGAGCCAATGAAGTGATCCTAGGGGTGTATTTTCTGTTACCCATCCACTCGTCAAGGCTTCTCTTGAAGAGTGTTAGTGAGGGGCTCTGCATAATGTAGTTAGGAATTTTGTTCCAAAGCATGAGGAGTCTCTGTGACAGGAATCTATCCCTCCAGAATGTTCTATTTATTGTGGTGAGGTTTAGCTCACTAGAGTGCGTGGCTCTCTGTGACTTGGATTTCTTTAGGTGGAGCATGTCCATCAATTCTGAGTTGGACATGGCTTTGTAAGTCAGGCAGAGATCACCTCTGAGTAAGCGATATGCCACTAAGTACAGCCATAGTTTTTTCAGTCGGGCTGCATAGGACATATGTTTGAGGCCAGTAATCCTTGTGGTGAGGTGCTTTTGTGGTCTTTCCAGCTGTTGGAAGTGTCTTGTGAGGTACATCCCAAATGGGACATTGCACTATATGATGGATCTGATGAGTGACAAGTAGAGGGGCACTATAACCTCTTTATTTCTAGATGTGAACCCCTTAGTAATTAGATGCTCCACATAGAAGGATTTCCTAACTACTTTGGCAATATGATTGTCAAAAGAGAGATTACTATCTACCTGGGTCCCCAGATCTCTTATTACTTCTTCTGTATTAAGGGGGCTGCTGCCTATGTGGTAATTCGTGGGTGTTTTGTTTTTCCCAAACAAGATGACTATGCATTTTTTGGCATTTAGCTTGAGGCCATGACTTTGACACCAGGTGTCTGTCTCAGTAAGGCCTTTTTGAAGGATGTCTGTGTCAGCTGGAGAGTCACTTATGGCTCCCAGTTTGCAGTCATTGGCAAACTTGGTTAGCCATAGTTCTCCTGTGTTTGCCTGTACTTCTGAGAAATATATGCCGAACAGTAGAGGTCCCAGAACCAAGTCTTGCGGGACACCACTTGTGACTGGTTTAGAGTCGGACCTGGAGCCTGCTATTCTTACCATGTGAGCTCTGTATGTAAGCCAGTTGGCAACCCATCTTGTGACGTAGGGGTTTATGTTCAGGCTGGTGAATGGTGTTGAATGCCTTGGCGAGATCATGGTAAGCTGTGTGAACCACCTTTCCCTCATCTATGGCCTTGGTGACTGTCTCGAAGAAGTCAACCAGGTTTAGTAGGCATGATCTTCCCTTAACAAAGACAAACTGGGTCGGGTCAAGTGTTTGGAGGTCCCCAATGTCTTTGTTAAAGAGTTCCATGATGATGCGCTCCTTAGCCTTGCAGACCAGGCTTGTCAGGCTTATTTCATTAATGCTGCCCATCCACCTTATCTTCTGCTGCCTTTTATTTTCTTTTGCCTTCATTCTTTTTTTCCATCTTCAGTGTTTTCACATTATGTGGCCGTCAGTTATTTCCATTACCAGTGTCTTTGCATTATGTGGCTAAGTATCTGAGTTTCAGTTTTATTTCTAGGCCTTTCAGTGAACAGTCTGGATGTATTTCTCTATCTGGCTTGGTTTTCTTGCAATCCATGACATTTTCAAAGTTTTTCTCCAACTCCAGTGTTCAAAAACATCAGTTTTCCAGGGCATGGCCTTTCTTTTAGGTTCATAGGTTCAAAGGCAAGTAATAGATTAGTTGCCCTTGCAGGCTATTTAAACTTAGCTAATTTCTTTTTTTTTGTGCTCAAAATAATCTATCCCACTTGGTTATCAATTGGCCTTACCCACACTATGGTCAATAATTATATATTACCCCTAATATTAATAACTGGGATCATACCATTGATCATTTGAGGGGATGCATGCATGGGATAAAGAATGTAGGAGTTGCCTCTGCCCATTAGTAGGACAGGAAGCAGTCATGAGGTAAATTTTCTGTGTTCCATCTATAGATCTAAGTTGCAGTTAAAAAGGGACAAGGATGAACTTCATTTTATGTGGATGGGGAGTCAGTTCTGCAGCAGTGATACCCTCTGCAAAACATACCTGTCCCTCAAACCATTCTGTTCATGTTGCAGAAGAGGTTTAGATCCCTATACTGAGTATTTCTGATGAGATATGACTTACTGATGTGCAGTAAATCCATCAGTAATGTATCAGAGGATGTCTTTAATGCCAAGACACAGGGCACCTCTTAGCAGTCTGTAGGTTACCAAGTATAGTGACAGGGGTTTGAATCAGTCCATGCAAGACGTGTTGTTTAGGCCTTGTATTGTTTTACTAAAACACATCTGTGGGCCTTCCATGTGTCCAGACAGATACATGCTAAAGAAGGCATTATATTATATTAAATGATTGGCCTAATGAGGGCTGAGTAAAAAGGGACAATGACATATCTAGATCTAGGCACAATCCCTTTGTTTATAAGCTATATACTCTAGAAGGACTTTCTTACAATAGCAGACATATGTTGGTCAAACTTTAGGTCACTGTCCACATAAATTCCCAAATCCCGAACAACTAGGTCAACTCTTAGAGGAGTATTACCAATGTGATACTTCCCCGGGGTAGATGACTTCCCAAAGGATACAATAATGTATTTTTTGGCATTTAGTTTCAGACCATGATTTTTATATCAATTATTTGTTTTGAGACAAACTTTCCTGCAAGATGGCTACACCATTTGGGGTTTCAATAATTGCTCCTAGCTTAAAGTCATCTGCAAACTTAATCAGTCAGAGTCTTTTGGTATTGGCTTTTACTTCAAAAAAGTGGATGCCAAAGAGGAGAGATCCCAGCACCAAACCCTGAGGACTCAACTGGTGACTGGTCTTTTCCCCTATTTTGATTATCTGCATCCTGTCTGTAAACATCGGGGTTTATCCCCTGTTTATTTAGCTTTTTTATGCTGCCTTAGTGGGGAATAGTTTGATGAGGGAGTTCTTGCCTTGCTAGGTATCACATTTTATATAATCTATTGATGTGATTAATCCCACCAGGGCAGCTTTTTTTTTTTTGAGTTTGTCATAAACTTATTTCGGATGGTTACTACAACCTCTATGTATACATGATTGCAGAGGGATCTTGTGAATGACTGGCTGTAGGCAGCAGTGTTCTCTGGGTTTGAGGGGCCTGAAATTTTGACAGGGTGTCACTTAAAAGTAGTAAGTTTACCTTGGAATAATTACTAAAAGTTCCAGGGTTACTCGGTGTACCTGATTTTATTTTTATTTTGGAGACAACTTTATGGTCCAACCTGGCCAGAGAAGATGCTGCATTTGTTGTGTGCAAAGTTTTCCCATGTTGACTAGGTCAGGGACTCTGATGCCCCTAGTGGGCATATGGCTAAGCTAGTCCAGGGCATTCATGTTGACAAACTCCAGGAATCTTTGTGCCATTCAAGTCTGAGGTCAGGTATCATTCACAGTTTATAGGGAAGTAGATAAATTCACCAATGAGTATGGTGTTGGGATGAACAGAGAATGACTCATGCTCATTTAAATATGTGAAATGGGTTCTCTGGGTCATAGAGGGGGACTTAGAGCTCACAAAGGTGTGCTATGAGACCTTGCTTATTGTGAGTTGTATGTGGAGGAGCATAAGTGTCTCATACCTCTTGACCAGCCTTAAATTGTGTTTTTTTTTTTGTATAAGTTGAAGCACCTCCACCTCTTGCCCTTTCTGAATTATAGCTGGTCTAGATGTGTGGAAGGTGTTATAGCCCTGAGCTGCTACAGTGCTCTCCATGGATTTAAACTATGTCTCAGTAACTATACAGATGTCTACATTCTCCAGGTTGAGGAGAGCATGCAGGTAGTAGAGTTTTTTGTTTAGATTCCTGGCATTGAGCAGTATCACCTTTAAATGATTCTGGGCTGGCTGATCTATGTCAGATGGGTTATCAGGTTGACAATGCCTAAAAATGGCACTATGGGGATGGACAAAGTTTTAGTCAATAATATAAAGTGTAGAGGTGACAGGTGCAGGCCATCCCTGGCAAAGCATTGGGTCTGTCAGCCACATCTTCACAAGCTGACAAATATTGTACCCCTCTTGAATGAAACTAAAATCTAAGCTAATTATTAAAATCATTTTTTTTTTTTTTGCTTGTATCGTGGCATCATCCTTGGAGAAGGTAGAATGCTGCTCAATGCAAGACTCATACTGGCATGAGACACATAGTCCAAGAGACCCATCATGCCTCTCTTCATATAGTCCAGGGAGGAACATCTGAAATAATTTACTCCTACATGGACTATGACTGAGTCATACTGGTACATGTGGCTGAGTAACGTGATAGCGTATGTGATCTGGGTGATCGTGGACACTGATGGACAATTGACTGTAACCCTCTGTTTGCTCAGCCTGGTGAGTGGGACATCGGTGTGCTTTACAATGGAGTGTCCTATGACCACAATGTTGGATTGTTTGGTGGTCTGCCTTATGGGCTAAGATGCAGATACACTGTGAGTTGATGCTGAATGTATTATGGTGAGTGTTGCTTTGGTAGTGTGTTTTTGAGGTTTCTGAGGGTACTCATTGTTATTATTACTGCATCTGAGAGGCCTTTGAGGTTCTGCTTGGGGTAGAGTACTTTTAAGAGCCTCAGCATTTCTAGATTCATAAGCTTGTCCTGAAGTGTGTTTGGCAGGTATTGTCTAGTTTGTTTGTTTCTGACAAACAGTTTTGTAACTGTAGTGGCTGTATGTGAGACCCTTGTCTCCAGAGACACTGTACAAGTGCATGTACAGCTCACACATACTGTATCAGATTGTCTTGAGAATTAGTTGGCTGTTAGAAAACATGAGACATTTTCTAAGTGGCACAGTCACCCTCTTCAGGAGTGCATAGTCTGCTCTTGTATAAAACACTCATTTCAAAAAATGACATTCATCATTTTCTGATCACAATTTTATGCATTCACAGTGCAGTGTTGACTTTTTTTAAATGGGTAGACCCATAAGCAGGAGTGAAACACAACATGCTGTTTAATATTAAAGCTATTTTGTAAACAATTTGCATGATGCAGGTAATAAATTACTGCAGCACATGCCACTATTTTAATCTAAAGTGAATCTAAATATCTATACAGGTATAAAAGTCACTGCAATATGCAAAATAATTGTGCCAGTGATGCATGAGATAAAATTAAAAAGTAAAAGGGCACTGTAAGACCACTCACTCTAAGCCAAGGACTTAGGCTCATAGGTTCATAGCTGTTTACTAGGCTAATGACCACAGGGGCCTTTTTAAGCCTAACAACGCATCCCAAATCTCTAACAAGTTCTGGTCCCCTTAATAAGTGTAAGCACAGGCTTGGGAGATGAAACATTTACAAGCAGGGCCCTGGGAGATGAACCATTTACACATTGCCTGTGTCCATTAGAGACGTAAGTACCAAACCACTGATGAATTTCCTGTTCCCTATCCAACTATCAAAGTTAGACTTGAATTGGGTTAGGGAGGAACTCTTCTTCACATGGATGGGGAGCCTGTTCCAGAGACAGAGTAGTCTCTGGGATACATACCTGTCTCTCCAGTAGGTCCTATTTATATCACAGGCAAGGATTAAGTCTTTAAAATGGATATTTCTGGTGCTATTTGTATTGTAGATATGCAAGAGGTCCATCAGATAGGTGTCTGACAATGCCCTGTATGCCAGGCATAAATCTCCCCTCAACAGCCTGTAGGAGGCAGAATATAGGGATAGGGCCTTAAGGTGGTCTGCATAGGACATGTTACTTATGCCCTATATTCTTTTAGTGAGGAACGTCTGTGGACATTCCAATTGTTGGATATGCCTGTTTAAGTGCATACCAAAGGGGGCATTGTACTAAATGATAGGTCTGATGAATGCAAGATACAGTGGAACAATGACTTTCTTGGACCTAGATGCCATACCTTTGTTTACAAGTTGCACAACATAGAATGATTTTCTCACTACTGTAGACTCCTGACAGGCAAACATTAAATTACTGTCTATGTATGTCCCTATGTCCCTGACTACTAGGTCAACTCCAAGGGGTATGTTGTCTATATAATGAAGGATACTATTATGCATTTCTTCGCATTTAGTTTTAGTCCATGGCTCTGACACCAGTTGTCTGCCTGTGTTAGCCCTTCCTGGAGAACATTTGTGTTGGTGTGGGATTCAGTGACAGCTGCTAATTTGCAATCATCTGCAAATTTAGTCAGCCATATGCCATTGACATTGGCCTTGACTTTAGAGAATGTTGTGTCTTTCTGCTTTTCCCGGTTAGGGGTCGCCACAGCAGAACTCCGGTCTGCTAATGATTGGCAGTAGATTTTTACGTGCCGAGTTGCCAGCCCTGATGCACAACCTTCAACGAAGGTACGCCCATTCATGCATGTCTCTACACAGAAGACGCTCTAGCTGAGAATTGAACAGGACAACGTCTTACTGTGAGGCGACAACGCTACCGCAGCACCACCACCAGAGAATAAATGCCAAAAAGGTGCAGTCCCAGGAAAGATCCCTGAGGGACTCCATTTGGGACTGGTTTCTTTGTAGAGCTGGACTCCCCAGTTTTAATTTTCTGGGTCCTGTCTGTGAGTCAATTGGCTATCCACCAGGTGACATAAGGGTTTGTACTTAATCTCTTGAGTTTACCAACAATGCCCGAGTGAGGTATTGTGTCAAATGCCTTGTCCAGGTCAAGGTAGGCAGTGTGAACCATTTTGCCCTCATCCATTGCTTTGATGACCTTCTCAAAGAAGCCCATTAGGTTGAGTAGGCTTGACCTCCCCTTGACAAAACCAAATTGGGTTGGTTCCATTGTCTGGAGGTTTACTGTATCACAACTGATCATTTCCATGATATTTCTTTCCATGGCTTTATATATAAGACTAGTGAGACTTATGGGTCTGTAGTTTCCAGGGTCTGCAGATGTCCCCACTTTGTGCAGAGGGATAACTGTGGCTATTCTCTATTCATGAGGCACAAAGCCAGTTTCAAGGCTACAGTTAAATAGCAATTCCAGTGGGGCTGATAGGTCATGTTTCATGCTATTTAGAAGGCATCCTGGGATATTATCTGGGCCCATTAACGCAATAGTCTTGGCTTTAAGAAAGAGCATTAAGGACCTGTTGCCTAGTGATAACAGGGGGAGTTATATTTTATGCTATTTCCTGATAGAAGGTTGAGGGGGAGAGAAGGGTAAAGTTAGAGATTAATTTGTTGGTCGGTATATTTTCTATATCTTCTGGCTTAGTATAGGTGGCTTCATTTACAATGAGCTCTGCACACAATTGTGTATTGAATTGGAGGATGTAGAGATAGCTAAAGAATATCTTGTGGTTGCCCTTGGCCTGGGAGGCCAAATTTACCACATATTTGGCTTTGCTAGACTTTATTTATCCTCTGAGTTGTTTGTTTAGTTTGATGATGAGAGTGCTTTATCCTGATGGTTGCTCCACCTCCTAATTTTTTCCATGATTTTCTTCTTTCTGTTGTACAGCCTATTGATTTTGTGATTCGACCAGGGTGGCTTGTTTTTTGAGTTAGTTCTGTACTTCTTCCTGGTGGGTACATCTGCCTCTGTGCAGTTATTGACATGCTTGTGTTGGGTTTTTGTGAACAGTTCTCCATAAGCAGCAGTGTTCTCAGGGTTTATGGGGACTTAACATTTTCCCAGGTTATCACTTAATAGCAGGGAGTTAGCATTAGAGTAGTTTCTGAATATTCCAGGGTTATCTGGGGATCCAGGTTTTATTTTTACTTCAAAGGAGACCATTTTGTGGTCTGACCTTACCAGGGAAGACATCACACTAGGGGTATGCACCACTTTCCCATATTAGTGAGGAATAGATGCAGTGTGGTTGTACACCTGGTTGGTGTATTGACAATCTGGTCCAGGGAATTTCTGTTTACAAAATCCAGGAATCTCTTTGCCTGTACATTTGGTGTTCTATACGATTCCTAGTTAACAGTGGTGTAATAAAAGTCACCCATGAATATTGTATTGGGTTGGATGGTGAGTGTTTCCAGGAACTTTAAATATATAGTATGGGTTTACTAGGTCATAGAGGGGGACCTATAGCGTGCAAGAACATGATATTGGATTTTGCCTATGGTGATTTGAACATGGAGAAGTTAAAGTGCATTGTCCTGTTTGACCAGCCTTGCGGTATATTTATTTTTTAAGTAAAATACCTCCACCTTTAGTCCCTGTTTCTGTAGTAGCTGATCTAAATGCGTGGAAGGCATTATAACCTTGTACTGTCGATGTGCTCTCTGTGGCTTTAAACCCTGTCTCAGTGACCACACAGATGTCAGCATTCTGTAGGGTGAAAAGAGCATCTTGGGAGTGGAGTTTTTCTGTTTAGACTCCTACCGTTGAGCAGTAATTCATTTAGATTTTCTTGGTTTTGATTTGCTATGTCAGAAGTACTTTCAGTTTGACATTGCCTAAAAAAGCACCATGAGAGAAGACAATGCTTTAGGTAATATTCGAAAGCCTAGAGGGGAGAGATGTAGACCATCACTGGTGAAGCAGCTTGACCTGTTGACCATCTCCTTCCATGCTGACAAATATTTCACCCCCTTAGAATGATATCAGAAACTAAGCCAATTATTAAAGTCAGTCAGCTTTTTTTTCATACTGTGGCATCATCCTTGGAGAAGTTAAAGTGCTACTCAATGCTAGGCTCATATCAGCTTGGGACACAAATTTCTTGAGCTCCATGATGTCTGTCTTCATATAGTCTAGGGAGGTACATCTCAGGTCATTTACACCCACATGGACTATACCTGAGTCATACTAGTACTTGTGGTCCAGTGACCTGAGTGCATGTGCAATATGGCAGATCCTAGCTCCTGATAATCAACTGACCGTTACTTTCTCCTGCTTCACTGCCAGCTGCTATTTACTGGTCTCCAATGACCACAATGTTGGATTGTGTGGTGGCTTGCCTTATGGGCTCAGAAGTAGAAGCTCTATGGGATGTGGCTGTATGTGTTGATGTGGGTATTGTTTTGAATGAGTGCATTTTACACTGCTGAAAGTATTTGCTACATGCACTTCATCTAGGAGATCTTTGGGGTTAAGAAGTTTATGTTTAAGTGCCTTAGCATATGTGGGTTTATATGTCTGATTTTAATTGTGTGCAATGGGTGCAGTGTGTGTACTACCGACAATCTTATTGACATTATAAGTACTTTTATGTGAGAGCACATACCATATCAGCTTGTTTGAAAATTAACTGATTGTCATGTGTCAATAAATAGTCTTAGAATACTCATATCCACCAAGCTGGTAAAGGAGATATTGGGAAAGTTTGTATCCATGGCAACACATCCCTTCTATTGATTAGACAGATGAATTGAGAATATAAAACAATGTTAGCATTATCTGGTTTGCAACTCTGGGGGCAGTGCTTGTCACTACAAACTAGATGTCCTGTGTGCAACTATTTGCAGCAAAAATGTCACTCAAGGTGTCTACGTCAATGCAGGGCATTGTCAAACACCTGAGGGTAAACTAATAAGTAGACCCAGATGATTCAGTATCTTACAGCTGATCCAGGCTGTTGATGCACTCAGACTTCATTATGAGTTCAGGCAAGCGGCTTGGGAGGAGGTGGAAGGGTGTGAGAATGTAAATTATGGCAAGAAAGATTTAGGTTTAAGGTATAAGAGGGACATTTTAGGGTTAGGAAGTAGGAAGGGAGTCTTAGGTTGAGGGAGTGGGAGGTCAGCTTTAAGGTTAGGGGGCAATCGGAAAATTATGGTGTAGGGGAGAGGTTGAAGGTTTAGGGTAAGAGAATGAGGACTTGGTTAGGAGTTGTTTAGAGGAGTTTTAGGGTTACAGTTAAGGCTCTTGTAGTTCTATACAGTTTTATAGGATCGAGTGTTGGAGGGCTGTGTAGATACAAGATCAGGCTAGTGGGAGTTCGAACACTTGCATTTTCGAGCAGGTGCAGCCAGCGAGTGTGTCCCAAGTTCCTAGCATGTGAGTACTTGACCAATGTAAAATTTTATGCATGAGATGCAAGGAAAATAGTACTGCATGGCAAAGAATGCATAAAAGAAGTCAAGCTGAAATGATACTCCACTTATAAAACAGCTCCATCCATCTATCCCTTGTGTCATGTATGAGTTCCTCCCAACCATAATGTTTACTTTTTTCACAAAATACAAAGAAGGTACTGACTTCTTGATTAGTCCATTTTTCATTACAGGCAGAAACCAACAAAATCATAAAATGTTGCTTACAAATGGAATATTGCTATATTGCAGTAGTCAGTGTAAACCTCTGTTTATGTCTTCATTACAAATGTTGTCTACTAGTCAGGCACAGATGCTAGAATGTTATAAAACTCTGTCTGATCAGGTTTGTAAAATGTAAATTGCTAGTCACAGGTAAAGGAGCAGGGGATGTAAGACAGCCTAAATTTACTGTGGTGTAATGTAGAAGGTAAAAGGAATTCCAGTAAGAAGGCAGGAGTAGGTAACCATTTTAGTGTTATCCTGTTTAATTTTGGATTTGAACAAATTGCCCAAAAATTTGACCAGACAAAGATGAAAGACGATCATTATTTTTCACCTATTCCAGGGCAGAAATCCTGAAACTGATTATAGTAAATGATAATGAAAGTGGTCAGGCAGTCCCTTCCATGAGTATATGCAGCTGGGGCTTGCTTTCCTTGTAAAAACAAGTTAAATTAAAGCCTACTAATCAGACATTTAGCTAACTTTTCACTTACTTTGCCACTTGAGATACTAGCTTTTGACCATTCAGTCTAGAGCCTCAAATGGCCTAACAAAAACTTGTAATTTAGATACTTTGTCTGGAGCAATATTTAACTGTAAATCGAAAGGCATTTTAGCAGCTGATGTTTTACACAAATCAAAAAATGAAACCCTCCTGTGACATTCGATAAGCCTACACTTGCACCTTTAACAAGGTAATGTGCCTTTATGAGCTAAGGCTTAGTTCATACATACAGGCAACCAGAGACACACTTATATATCTACAGAGCAAGAGCCAGTTAAGTTTTGTATATCTATATCTATATATATATATATATATATATATATATATATATATATATATATATAAAATATATATGTGTGTGTGTGTGTGTGTGTGTGTGTGTGCGTGTGTGTGTGTGTGTGTGTGTGTGTGTGTGCGTGTGTGCGTGTGTGTGATTAATCCGTTTTGGAATACAGGCAGCAACCAGCATAATCATGTATATATATATATATATATATATATATATATATATATATATATATATATACATATATAATTTTTTTCTCAATAAAGAATTATCAATTTCTAAACAAGTTAAAAGTGTTTGATTACTTTGAAGTCTTAACTGAGACTGGCTACAGTTTCTATTTTTTTTCTTGATTTTAAGGAGGCTCAGCCACCAACCTCTGTGCTTAAGAAGTACTAGTCTTACCTGTGGATTCACACACACACACACACACACACACACACACACACACACACACACACACACACACACACACACACAAATATAAAATATGTAGAAACCAGCAGTCTATAAAATAATATGGTTTTAGTGCACACAAATAGAAAACAATGCAGGTTATTCCTAAATAATAATGTAGAATGGCAAAACAAATTAAAGTAAGAAGGTAATTTCCTTGATTGTATAACTGATCAAATGTATTACTGGATTGCATATGAAATTTGTTTAGTTATTCAGGTTATTGCTTTTGTCTTAAATGTTTTCTGCATACATATATATATATAGTTCCACTTCATATGATCGAAAGCTCATAACATCTAAATTTAAAACAGCAAGACCAAATGATCGAAAATCCAAAACATCTAAAACTCATAACATCGAATCACAAAACATTGAAAACTACAAAGCAAATATAAATAGCATCTGACACGCTGTTTACCCCCCCCTGCACCCCCCAAGTGGGGGGGCTCTGCCCCCCCACACCCCCCATAAATTAAATATACCAACTCTGAGGTCGCACTACAGTGGGGTTAGAAAAACTGTAGTGCTGGTATATTTCATTTACGGGAGATGTGGGGGGTGGAGCCCCCCGCTTGGGGGGTGCAGACGTAGTAAAACCTGTGTGGGATGTTATTTATAGTTGCTTTGTAGCTTTTAATGTTTTGAGATTGTATGTTATGAGTTTTAGATGTTTTGGGTTTTATATGTGGTTTAGATGATATGAATTTAGATGTTATGGGTTTTCAATGTTTTACAGTGGAACCATACATATATATATATATATATATATATATATATATATATATATATATATATATATATATATATATACATAGATTGCATATGCATATTTTTCTTTTCTTTTTTATGTTGACTTTACTTCTGTGCTCCATTGGAGCCCTGATCATGTTTGAAAAGAGTCTTCAATGGACCAGCCTATTTACCCAATTATCAAATAGGAATAAATAAATAAAAAAAAAAATAAAGTATAGTGCCATAAGGCAGATCTATGGAATCTTTTACCAAGTCTCTCTGAGCTTCTTAGCAATTCTGTTTCCTCTAGTTTTCCTTTCGCAGCAAAGGTAGTTAGGCTGTTCTGGTGTTTTTCATTGAGGTCTCTATTTGCACTGTATTGCTTCACCCAGAACCCCTGCTCCAGGCACAAAATCCCCTTCAAGGAAGGGCCAATGACTCTAAACTGGCTGACATCTGCCTCCTTCTGTATATACCACTGATAAGCTTCATTAGCAAACAAACCTGAGAGAACCTACTCTGATACAGCAAGATGCATGTCTTTTTTATAGGTCTATTTAAAGTGATAGTTTTATATACAAATTTAACACACAGAGGATTATGATTGGGTTGCTAATCATAATATACTTATTATGTGCCTGATGCATGGATGACAAAGAAACTCACTTAAGAGCGAAGCTCAACAGATGAATGTTGATATCCATGTTGAGAACAGATAATATTTAATTACGACTGGAAATTTGATCATAATTATTTATAGTGCATGGAGATTCATCTGCCTCTTGTACTGCAAATTAGTGAAAAATAAGATAAAATAAAAATTAAAACGGGATGTTTTGTGCCATCTTTGAAAGCTGAAAAAGTAATGGGGGAGTGGTTGCAACCAAACTACTGTGTATAGTTTAGCAGACAGTAGACAGAAATGGGAAGTGAAGCAAAGCCGTTTTATGCCCTGCAACTGCCATTTACTGGTCAGCACTTTCTGCTTTTATTGCATACCTGACCTAAACAACAACTGTTAAGCACTACTCTAGGCATTGTTAAGATCAGGTTTCATGGTATAGCAGTGCTGATCCTGGATATAATTTAGCTGTTTTGTGAGCATAATTTTGGTGTTCCATTCACTACAACAGTTTTATATTCAGTGTTTGCAACACCATATTGTTTTAAGTCAATTTCACATTATTTTGAAAATCACTCAGATTTATATATATATATATTTTTATACACACACACACACACACACACATATATATATATATATATATATATATATATATATAGAGAGAGATTTGTAAAATCACATATATACAAAGCATTAGTCACACTCAAAAGCCAGAACATAGCTGTAAGGCCACATTTAAATCACACCACAGGAAATGTTTTTTCACTCCAATTTATTATAGCACAGTAGCCAGAGACATACTTTTTATATAGATGTCATAGAGTGCTTTCACTTTTAACACCTTTTACAAAGTTATTAAAACACACATTTTAAACAGGTTGTTAGATGTTCCAATTAAGCCCTACTCCAGTATGAGTTACTGTTCATTTTTCCGTCTAATGCATTTGTATGCTTCAAAGAAATGTGTGCAGCATAACCATGATGCAGATCCTTAAAGAAAAAAAATAATTCAAATGTCCGTTTTCAGCAGCAAGAAATGCCTACAATTTCTTTTCATTGATTGCACACAAATTAAAAGACAAAACCCTGAAATGCTTAATCCTTCCTCTTGTTGTTTACTGCTACTGCGAATGCATCCCAAACCATATTTTGAAGAAATTATTTGTCCTCATTTCAGTCTGTTCTAGTCATCCCATATTAAAGCTACACACAGAAAGAAATGTGCCATCACCAGTGTGACCCTGAAGCTAAAATTATAGCAGGCATTTTTCAACCACAAGTAATGACCAAGGAATCCTTTTGAATGAGTTTATGGTACATTTATAATTTTGTTTAAACGTTGGTCATGGTAAAGAATGTTTTAAGAAAGACAAAGCAAAGACTGAAATTAAGTATCATTACAATCAGTTTGACTGGAAAATGTTCCTGCTATGTGGGCTACTATGATAGAAATACCTTGTTTAATTGTTATTTGAGTGTTATTCATATCCCATCTTAAAGTAAGCTGATTTTAAGGGAAATGTGGACTTTTGAGGCAGTGGCAGAAATTGAACTTAGAGACTATTCTTAGGTTTACATAATGATTTTAAAATATGCCAGTAATAAGAAGATTAAGAAACAGACTGAAATCGTTAAAAAATACTGTTTGCATTCTTTCAACATGCTGAATTTATGAAATATAAAAAAAACTATTTGGAAAACAAGTAAATGAATAAGATGATATGCTGAAAAATCTTTAAAAAAGATATTCAAGAAAAATGTATTGAATTTTATAAATGGAAGCATTTTAGCAGAAAATTATTAACTGAACTAAAGGAAGGTTAAAATAAACAAAAAACATGCTAGGTTTACTAAGATGCTATATAGATGCTAGTGTTGTTAAATCTAAAGATGAAGGCAATTCTAAGACCTTAAAAAGGGCAAATAATTAAGAATCTTAACACAGAGAATATATATTTTTTATAATTAAACTGTTGGTAGGGCAAGTATTTTTATATCAATCTTGAGTCTGATGCAGGTATCCATGATCTTTCAGAGCAAATGTAGTTAATGCGGTGTAATGCTGCTCCTCTCATCTCTGATGTGATTTTATATTTAGGAAAAATGCAACAGGAAAGGAAATCACTGACTCTTGACAAGGGATGAAAATGTTCAGTGTTTTCCCTTTGATTGTAATAGTTAATACAAGGTTACTGCTACTTAGGTGTATAATATAAGAAAACAAAAACAATGAAAAAATCATTATTCCTTTATTATAAGTATCAAACAAAAACTTTCACTCCACTCACGGGAACTTAATCGAACTGTGAGTGTGAAAAGCCAAGGGGCTGCCAGCCCAGACAGATAGAATTTTGTAAATAATTCTATGTCATTGTAAATATTTATATGATCCACAGGCTGGTTTCACAAATGCAAGAAAAATGTGTTATGTGCTAAGCTTCAAAAATGTAACCACATTGCACCCTGCTGGAAGAAAGCTGATCAGTAAAGAATTTACAACTGTGTGTGATCTGAAGCTCTGAGACAGGATGTCTCAGCCAGGAAATTATTTCTATTGTCCTAAGACAGAGAAAATTACTAGGTTTCACATGTAAAGTGGCTTCCTGGCAGGTGCAGGTTACAAAAATAAATGTTAAATTTTGAGTTCTGTTAGCCTGGGAAATAAATCAGAGAAGTAACAATAATGATGCAATCTGAAATTATTCAGCAGTAATGTGTATTATCAGTTTAAGGGCTATTTCAGAAAGAAAGTATTGCATTTTGTATTTGTGTCTGAACCTGAACACATCAGCTCACCAGCACTTGCTTTGCTCTATAAGTAGGCTCTTAGATCTTAGTATTTCTCTTAGATATAGGAATATAGCCAGATTAATCTAGCTGTTTTCTATATTTATGTCAGACAGTTCTACAATGTTGTTTTAAAGTATTTCCTGTGATTCCTGAACTCTCTAATGTCATTGTGTTGAATTAATGAGTATTGTCTTGTGCTTTTATTACTTATTATTAAATATATTTAAACATTTTAACTGTGGCTGTTTTGTGTAGAGATCATTTAAGCTGTTAGAGTACTTGCATGTATTTGGTGATACTGTATAAGCCACTCCTAAATAGCCTTCAAGTCTCAGTCACACTTACTAATTGGATAATAATAACATTGCATCATAGAATTGGACACCGTTTGGTAAGGGTCTTTATAGTAGCTGATAGTAGTGGGTGATGGTAGTTGGTTCTACCGTATAGTCTGGGCAGAAGGGGGCATAGCTGGAGAACTTGTGCCAGCCTTCCCCAGGAGAGTCTGTGTGTTTGTATATAACTCAAATCTCAAAGTGTGTGTGTGTCAGCTACTTGGGCAGGGACACGCAGCACTGGTTGGACAGAGAGGGTGCTGGAGGTTTTGGCTTGACCACTTGGCTGAGATCTGAGCCCTAAAGCTGTGCCAGTCCTTTTGGGGATCTGAAGAGAAAGGGAAAAAACAGTCCCAGACTGATTGTGATCTCTGTGTGCTCTTAAGGGTCATTGTACTTTACTGTGTGTGTACTTATTATCCTCCCTATGTGGATGCCCCTCACTGCTGCTAGTAGTGAGGATTGAGGCTCCTTGATTACTGGGCCAGTGCACGGGCGTCTGAGTAAGACCAAAGTCACATGTAAACATCAGGTGATCACAGTATTAATGAACTAGACCCCTTCTTTTTAGAAAAACCTTTAAAGTTCTGATATAATTCAAACCTACTTTAATACAGGCATTCAGTTTAACCTGACAGCCATAGCCACATGAGTGCAGCAGTTCCTCAGGAGCTTCTTTACCACCAGCTAACTTCTTCAGCAACATAACATTTGAAAGGAAGCATTCAGTGTCCTATTTTCTCAATCTTTTTCTTGACAGAGATGTTGGATGTTATTGTCCTTCTCTTACAATGTTGCTACAGTCCTCTCAACTGTACAGATATTCACAGGATGTCCAGATTTTGGCCTAATATTTTTGGTATATTTTTTCATAAAATTGTGGTTTTCTGGCAAATTTGTGGTAAGATTGAAGTTAGCAAATAATGACAGACATTTGAGTTTCAAACTTCATGTCATTCAGAAAATTCATACTAATGCAAAATGTGTTATTCTATCAACTTTCTAAGTTTGTAAGAGCAATATTTAAAAATTGTCCCTATTTTTGGGCCTTTGTCCCACTTTTATTTATGGCTTTTTTTGCTCTGACAGGTTGAGAGGTATGCACGTTGAGAGCAAATTTGCAAGCAAAAAAAAAAGTCACAGTGCCTTTAAGTCTTTTATTGCTCTGCTTCTGCCAGCATAAACAGTTAAAAGCCCCACTCACCATCAAAGAAGCAGCAATGTTTCAGAATCTAAAGCCTTCATTTCAGCTATGCATTGATGTTATAGTGGTGGAGCTTGAGAACAAGCTGCAGGAAGTATGCAGATCATATTAGTTAAAAATAATAATCAGTGGAGTACCGCTTTGTGTCTATCAGGCTGATCTATATGTCATTCTGACAGTTCCATTTGCATGTAGTTTGCCTTTTAGCATCACAGGTAACAGCCTTGGTGGTTTTGGCCACTCTTGAAAACAAGAGCCAATGCAGAGCTGTTTACCACTGATATTGTTAAAATAACTAAGTGTAGAACAAAGTAAAATATCAGTATCTCAATTATTTCCATTTATATCTTCCTCTGAACCTTTCCCTGAAATTTACTTGACTTGCTGTCATTAGTTTAATTTTGTTTGGTTGGTGAGGGGATCTGGTACTGGCACCTGGTGAATCATGTGACTAGCTGTGGCAGCAAGGTGAGATAATAATTGTAACAGTGATGCTTACTTACAGATACATTTAATTTAGTTAGCCAGCTAACCATGTTTATATTTTCTCCTTCCCTGTGTCTGCAGTAGAAATCAGCCTCTGTAAGCTGGAAAGGCAGTACCACAATGCACTGCAGTGGGTCTGAAATACCATGTCTACATATCTCAGCTATAAATCTTTCTTCAGTGTTAATATAGCTGAGTAATTGGGTATAGGTTATTTTCAGCAATGTAATGAAACAAGGCAATCTGGTTATCAGAGTTTCATATTACACTATCTTTCTAAGCACAACTATGAAGAGATCACAGAGCAAGACTGGTATAATTTAATTCTCATTAAAATATGTCTGCTACTGAAACAGCAACGTCACAGTCCCCCATCAAAAAACATCTTTAATAACAAAATTATTTTACATCTTAGGTATCATAAGAGCAGAGTGATTTACAGTCTCAGTTTACTTGTAATTAATAAAGTATCATGACTTGATTTTTGTTTCATGATATGAAATCCAGTCATAAATATACATCATCTTAGTACTATAAAACAAATTATGATTAAATTATGTGAGAAATGTGCTTATGTTATAATGTGTAATGAAAAGTAGCCTACAAAAAGGTTGTCCTTTTAATTTAACCTTAATTTCCTTATGTTATCCACCAAACTTTTATTATTTTCTGGTATCAATAAGCAGTGGACTACTCAATAAAAAGATAATATGCACATATATATCTTTATCTACATTGCTAGATATATATATATATATATATATAGAAAGAGAAAATGTGTGTGTGTGTGTGTGTGTGTGTGTGTGTGTGTGTGTGTGTGTGTGTGTGTGTGTGTGTGTGTGTGCGTGTGCATGTGTGTGCATGCGCTCATGTGTATGTTTACTGTGTGCATTTGTGTGACAAAAAGAAATCGATGGAGAGACTGCAACAAGGTCACACAACTGACTGCTAGAGGAAACAAAACTACCCTTTTATATGAAGCAGATACACTTGTAACATGGTTTCTCAATGGCAGGTACATTTTTATTCCACTACTGTCCTGACAGCTACTGCCAAATGGAATGAGTATGGTATCCTTAAAGATGCTGGCAGCTGTTGTAACAGGTTTAGTGAGTGTGAATCTTGTTTTGTTTGTCTGGAAAAAGAAAGGAAACCTTGCCTTTCATGTCCCATGTCTCTTTTCTACTGATACATAGTCAGTGATCAGGCACTGTGGTTTAAACAGGACTGCCAAATTGCACTTCTAGGAAACAAACCAAGGTGTGCATGCCCTGCTTTTGCTTTTCTGTCATAGACAGATGTTCATTACAGATGTGCCGTCATCAATATCCAAGAGATAGTGTACTACTGTGGCTAAATCGCATGGTGAATAGTACTGAATCAACAGTGAGCAACACAAATATATGTATGAAAAGGGGGCTAAAGAGTATCTTTTAAATTTGCAGTCTGGTGGTACCCTATGTACCATTATCCTTAACTCAGGGTATGTGCCAGAAGGCAGTCTATAATACATATGCATATATATATATATATATATATATATATATATATATATATATATATATATATATATATATATATGTATATATATATATATATATATATATAAATATGTGTGTGTGCTTTATATATATATATATATATATATATATATATAGATATATAGATATATATATATATATATATATATATATATATATATATATATCTTATTCATTTATTTATTTATTTATTTATTACAGTTGTTTAGCAGGAAACTCTGACTGACTAGAAACCCATTTTTCAGCAGAGATCCTGGATGAAAACTCTAGAGTCATAAAGTTATAGTCATAATGTACAATAAGCTATAATAAAACCCTAAACCTAAACCCCCTTTCACCCCTAAAGGGCCCATCTCAGTACCAAAAGATTGCCAAATTCCAGTAATAACAGCCACACAGGTAAAAAACACACTCTCCAAAGCTAAGAATACAGCATCCATGGGACCAGACGACATCCCAGGCTGTGTACTACATGCACTACAGAATGAAATGGCACCTCACCTAAGTGTCATGTTTAATCATAGCCTCACCTCAAGCTTTGTGCTCGCTGAGTGGAGCACAGATACAGTTATCCCACTCCACAAGGGGGATCCACCTTGGATCCCAGGAACTACTGCCCCATCAGTCTGATGAGCCTGATCTGCAAGACCATGGAACGTATCATCATGGAACTTATAAACAAACACATTGGCAACATTCAAACACTGGACACCACGCAGTTTGGGTTCATGAAAAGCCAATCTTGTCTCATGAACCTGATTGACTTGTTCGAATCAGTCTCCAGAGCCATGGACAAGGGTAAGGTAGTCCACACAACCTATCTGGAACTCGCCAAGGCCTTCGACACCATCCCCCACTCTGGAATCATAGATAAACTTACTAAGCTGGGCATTAATCCCTACATCACTCAATGGGTTGCCAACTGGCTTATTGACAGAACCCACACTGTAAAAGTAGCCGACTTCAAATCCAGCTCCAGACAAGTGACAAGTGGAGTACCTCAGGGTTCAGTCCTGGGACCGCTCTTGTTTGGCATCTGCTTCTCTGAAGTACAGGCCAACACTAAGGGACTCTGGCTAACAAAGTTTGCAGATGACTGCAAACTGGGAGCCATTACTGAATCCCCAAATGATGTGGATATTCTACAAAAAGGCCTTAGAGAAACAGATGCTTGGTGCCAGAGCCATGGGCTCAAGCTCAATACTAAGTAATGTATAGTTATCCCCTTTGGGAAAAAACATGTACCCATAAATTACCACATAGGTGGCAATACACTAAACACCGAAAGTGTGATAAGAGACTTAGGGACACAGGTGGACAGTGGTCTCACCTTCGATAACCACATCGCCACAACAGTCAGGAAATCCTTTTATGTGGCACACCTCATCACTAAGATTTTTCATCCAGAAAAAAGGAGGTCATTGTCTCACTGTACTCATCCCTCATTAGATCCATTATAGAGTACAATGCCCCATTTGGTATGTACCTCTGAAGACATCTGCAACAACTGGAAAGGCCACAGAAATATCTCACTAAAAAAATCACAGGCCTAAAGCAGATGCCCCATGCTGACCGACTTAAAAAACTCCAGCTATACTCTGTCGCATATCGTCTACTCAGAGGCGATCTCTGCTTAACATACAAGGCCATGTCAAACCCAGAGCTGTTGGACATGCTACCCTTAAAGAACTCCCAGTCCCTCAGAGACACACACTCTAGGGATTTAAACCTTGTCATCACAATGAACAAAACATGCTGGAGGGATAGGTTTCTGACCCAGAGACTCCCCAGACTCTGGAATGGACTGCTCATACATGTCAAGCAGAGTGCCTCTTTGGCCCTCTTCAAAAGGAACATTGATGATTGGATGGGAGATAGGAAATTCACCCCGGGGATCATGTCAGTTGCTGCTAGACAGGGGTCCAGGGAAGTAAATACTGTGGGAAGAAATAGCCAGGGAATTGTTATGGCTAGGCTTGTATAGGCCCTAGGGCCAATAGCCTAGTACCAACCTATGAACCTATAAGAGGATTATGAACAGGTTTCCAATTATAACCACCTTATTATGTTTTTGCAACATGGATGACAAGAAATTCACCTCAAGAGTCCAAGTAAGTTTCAGTTAAAGAATAAGGATCCAGTTTACTTTGCTTTGCATTAGTTTAAACCATCACCATAATGTGATTCCAGATCTGTTCTCGGAAACTAACTGCCTGACTGTGTGCTACATGGAGATGCATTTTTATAACATCACAACTCCCAATACACTTCCATTTTACTATACTAGTATCTTTATGGAAATGGTGTTTTGCTTAACAATGGGTTAGATTTGGTACCATTTGCTTTTCTTCATTTATTCTGGTTTTGTTCAAACATTAAATATATTAATCATAATGTATCTGCCTTTATTATTACTTGTGTTTGTTTTCTTTTGTTTTACCAAACTCTATGAAACAGATTTAAACATTTATCGCTGAGTGACTGTGTGTATTTTATATATATGTGTCTGTGTTCATGAAGCAGTTTTAAAGAGCATTTGGCATTAATCAAACTGAGAGACTGAGTATGGTGTGTGTGTGCGTGGAGGGGGGGCAGAGATGCATATGTTGCTGTATTGTATATGTGCAGACCTTTATTTTTCACACACGCAGCAAAACATTCTAGTTCTGCCTAGTTGTTTTAACATCATTCACAGCTATCTTGGCAAATTCTTCTTGAGAAGAAAACACAATAGGGGATGTGAAAGACATTAGGAGTTCCTAACAATACAGTGCTTACTGTTGTTTGTTATATTCACCCAATAAAGAGCTTCTTAAGTGCAGTCTACTATTCAATGTACCTTTCTACATTTTGCCACAACCACAGTATAGTACTTTTTATACTTAAATTTGTTATTGAAGGTAGAGGTCTGGTCTCTTTGAAAAATTACAAAGTGTAATAACCAAAATTTAAATTGTATGGAAAGCAATCTTCAGTATACCTCCACAGCTTGAGTTGCACTCTCTGAAGAGCTTTTTAAAAAACTTTTAAAATCAATCTTTTAATGGAAACAGTAGTAATAAAAATAGCCACAATCAAACTTTAGCACTGAGAGCCTATAACAACAGATAATTAAATTATCAATTAATTTGTCTGTGTCGGAGAACAAGTTGAACATTACAAGACCCAGGAAAGACAACTCCTGTACTCCAGTTATCACTTTCTTTATTTCTGAAAATAAACTTCATGGCCTACCCTCTATATATGCTGCAATCCAATTCTTCAAACATAGTCCTACCCCTAATCCTTCAGTAATAGCTGCCTGTGAAGTATTTTGGTAAAGCCCTTGATGAAATAAAGGTAGGCCATATCTACTGGTACTTTATTGTCGATTCCCCTGTTACCCAGTCAAAAAACTAAATCACATTTGATTTACAGCTCCTTCTGGCCATGCACCCATATTGGCTGTTGTCCTGGAGATTGATGTGCTGTATGAAAGTAATAAGTCTTTACCTTATGATTTCTCTGCCACTACTGTTAGGGTTATTGGCTTGTAGTTACACTATTTTTCTTGTTCCCTACTTACAATGTAGTACCACTTTTGCTGCCTTCCAGTTAACAGGCACTTTTGCACTGCCCAGTGACCTGTGGATGATATCTGTTAGAGAATCTGTTAAAATAGCTAGATTACTGCCACTTCTGGTAAGCATATTGTCTGGTTTGGTATGTTATCCTCTCCAAGGGCTTCCACCTTCTTTTTCAATCCATGCTTTTCTCTTCTAGTCCCTGGCTGCTGTTCTCCTCATTCCCCACCCCAAACCCCAGAATAACACCATCAGTTCCCTTGTCTTTGTAAACACTGAGGAGAAACATTCATTCAGTCTCGACCCCTTTTGTGATCCATTGCTTGCTGCTTATACCCAGTCCTCTCCATTTCACCAGCCCTCATTTTCAGAACTTATATGACCTGACTTTTACCTTATTCACTAGCTTCACTTTCCCGTGCAGCCATTGTGTCTTTTTAAATCTCTTCCACAAACTCGTATCCATAATTTTGACTATTCCATGCAATACATATTACTATCCAGTCCTTTAACCTCTATTTGGTCTACTCCCTGCCCCCCCCACACACACACATTCCTCATAAGCCATGCCACTGAAACATGACATCCTTGTCTTTGTGCTTAGTGCTTTGTCCTTCACCTCACTCAAAACTATACAGTAGCGTGATAACATTTGGCTATTAATGACTTCTTTTGGACATGTTTTACCTCATACTTTGATTAAAACCAAGAAGTCAAGATATATATAATTTCAGGTATAGAGTACCACGAATTTACTGAACCATAAATGTAACCTGGTCTCAGAGTTAACCACTAATCTCTCCACAAAGGAGTTCAAAGTCTCCCAGAATCCTCCTGATGGACCCAGATCCTTGTGACCATAGTCTTCATACTCTTCTTACCCCACTTCATATTCTGTCCCCATCCCTAATACTCCTTTCTTCTCCATGTCTTGCAATTGAAACACTGATTGATCAGCATTGCTCCTCCTTCTGTCATAACGACAATGGTGCTTACCCATGCTTACCCTTTCTGTATAATAATTCCCTTCAAGGATAGTGTAACATCCCATCTATTGCCATTCACTGCAAAGACAATGACTCCCTCCTTTCCTTTCCCCTTCCCTTTGCTCTCTGTCATCCCTAAACCAAAAAAACCCTGGCATCTCCATGTGTCAACCACTTATGTCATTGAACAGTTTCAATTGCACCAATAAGGTCCATCATCTCCTTCATCATTGGTTGTTGTAGCATATTTCTTCTCCAAATATTTGCAATGCATGATAATATTACCCATCTGTGTTCTGAGTAGCCTTGTTTGTTCGGCTGTTATGGTTTGTCCATTTTCAGTATCTATCTAAAGCCAGAGTACCTATCCCTTTCTTCAGTATCCATGATGCCTTCTCTCTCATCTTTCTTAGTTTAAAGGTCTTGTAATGAAGTATATAATTCCAACCACGTTTTGAGTATCTCTTTCTAGTTTATGTTAAGATTAAGTGTTGCTGAAGCAGATTTTCTCTCTTTCTCTCTACCAGGTCTTCTCATTCCACCTACCAACTCTAAGAGATTTTTTTATCCATTGTTGAAACCATATATTATACTTCTTATATAGACATTATATATGTCCATTACTACCCAGGCTCTCCTTCATCCATCTCACCTGCTCCTCCAAAATGTTGATGGTGCCTGTGTGCACCACAGCATACCTACTTGTCCCCTTCAGTGATCATCTCAGTCACCTCTTTCTATGGCAGACAAAGTCTAAAAACCACAACCCTGTTTTCAGTGTAAACTTGTCTGTCCTCTCTCCCTTTCACCGTGCTTAATCCCTTTGGTAACTTAGATTCCAATGAACAAAATGTACTTCTCTGTCTCCACAATGGCTCTCTTGTTATGTCTAATGTTGCTCTCCATTTCATTGTGCCCTCAGATTTTGCCCTTTCCCAAACATTTTACCATGATAAGCCTTCCCACATTTACTTGTTATTTGCTTCCCTCCCTACCCTACCTGTGCTGCACCAGGAACCTACCTATCATCCCTGTAGTGTTTTGACAAGCCTTCCTTACTGTAATCTACTTCTGTATCACTCACCTCTGATTTGCCTCGGCCCCCCATCCTCCACCTTTTCCTGCTTTCTGTCCTCTCCTCCCCCCCCCTCTGTCTCTCTTCTTCCTCCTGATGGAGTCTCCTCTGCTTTGCCCTCATAGATCATATCACTTGCTTATTCCTTTTGCTTCACTGTCCTTCACTGTTCTGACTCCTGCTTTTCATTCTCTACATGTCTCCCCCTCTCATTTTTTTTCCTTCTCTCTAATGCCCATGTCCCCCTTGTCTGGTTCCTGTCCACCTTTCTCTACCTCTTTCCTACTTAGCTTTCCCTGTTGTTTCTGCCACTCTGCCTCAGTCTACCTTGGTCTCCATCAGACTGCCTCGGCCCAAGTCTTTTTCTTTACTTCCCGGCCTTTATCACGTCCACTCACACTATTTCATACCATTTCTGAGCTTCTTCACCTTACGTTATCCTCTCTCCATCCCTTTATATGCCTTACAACCAGGTTCCCCCACAGGTCCATCAACCAGAATTTTATCCCATACCTGGTACTGTATACCCACATCCAACCTCTCCAAACTCTTAGCCTATGGTTTGAACTATTGTGCAGTTTATAGATCATCTGTGTACTGCAGTTTTAGTATCATAACACTAAACTGAGTATTCTCTTAGCCAAATGTTGCAGCTGAAGGCAGTCAGTTTACTAGCCACCTAACAGACTCTTGTAATATCACTTAACCTGTAAACCTCACTGAAGGAAAACTGCAATACAGATAGTTGGTATAAAGAATCAAGGGATGAGAGGGTTGTTGAAGACAAATAGGCATAAGCAGCAGGTCTGTTGGTAATGGTGGGCACAAGAATATAGCATTTTTGGTGTCCCTTAATGATAAATATTGAACATGAAGTAAAAGAGAATTTTTATACCGGGCACACTTTGGCGGCATGGGATTTGAGTGTTGTAAAGTAAACATAAGAAAATTAGTGTCTCTAAAGAAACCTCTGATAGATTCTGCTTGGACATCTAGAGGTTCATAAGTGGTTAATAGCCATGCAGGTCCCAAGTTCATTGATGAGCGTAGCCCATAGCCCAATTTCCCCAGAGTAGTGTTTGGTTAAGTGACTTGCTTAGAGTTACACAGTATGCAGATGAAGGGTGAAGAAGTCAAGTGCTAGACTACAGGAAGTCAAGTGCTAGACTACAGGAAGCAGTTCATTAAAAGCACACCGCTTCAGTCCCCTGTGTCAACTGCTAGACAAAAGCATACGACCCTGAGAGGATAAAAACCTCCCCATTTATAGAATTCAAAGCAATCAGTTCTACTGAGTCACTGAGCATGAAATCATGTATAATTGCCGAGGCAGGATGGAGAATTGACAGAGGAAGAGAGACTGAGAGATGTGGCATTCACCACTGCAAGTGTGACCTAAGCTAAAAAAAAAGTTTAAGCATTTTTTGTTTAAGGTATGACCTAAGAAAAATATGTAGTTATAGCTTTATAGCTGAAAAAGATGAGAGGCTGAAAAGTATAGAAATAATGTTGTTGTCACACTTAGATATCATAATCGACTCCCCAGAAAATTGTAAGGATTCTTACTTGCATAATACAGATGTTTGGGCTGGAGTTGAGTCATTAGAAGCTAAATAATGGAAGTTCATGTGAGATGAAAGAATGTCAGAATACTCCTAGACAGAATGAAGCAGCAGAGGCAATGAAATTTGTTTGGTCTTTGTGGTGGACTGGAGGAGATTGAGACAAGATGCACTAGTGATAGAAAGATTGCATCATAAATGCATTTCTAGGATTATTCAAAACTGAAAACTTTTGATCAACTTGCAACCTATGCCTTGAAAGAGAATGTGCTTTTTTACTATGGATGTTAGGCAAAATATAGTTATGTTGAAGACAGCGGGTGTTCATTGAACAAGATTTTAGAGCAGAGATGAGGAGAAAGTGAGCCCGATTAACCCTAGTGATGTTGTGCCGACCCAAATAAGAATTAAACATGGAATGGTCTACTCAGCTTTTTATACAGTCTTTTCCAGTCTGGTACACGTACTTCATTCAAATCACATGAAGCAGTCCAGTTGGTGAAAACCTAGGTACACAGTAGGAAAACAGCAACAAAAATGGAAGAGAGGCAGAGGGGTCTTCACAAAACACATCAGTGTGTCAGCCTTTTTCTGTGTTTAAACAGAAACATCCTAACAAAGAAAAGGCAACTTCTGGTAAGATGGGCTCAAGGGAAATGCAGTGTCAAAAGAAGATATGTGAGACAGAACTGATTGATTGTACTGTATTTTATCTATCTGTAAGTAGTTTGGCTCTTGTTGGCTTATCAAATGAACCATAATTAGAGAATGCAGTAACTGGGGTTTTCCCACCCCCATTTTTTGATAATTGAGTTGTAACACTTTTTTTTGTGCATGTGTATTTAATGTTTTTAAGGATAGACAAACAAACTAAGATTCCAGTAGCAGGAACACAGGTAATTTTTTGGACAAGATAATGAGCTAGTGTGCAGAAGATTACTAGATTGCTTCAAACTGATGTGAAACTTAAGCTGAGTTTAACAAAACATTCTCCATGTGTTTGTGCACATAAGGAAAGGTGGAAATACAAGCACTCCAAATCAAAAAACACCGGAAAACAGTGCTGTTGAGCATTATATTCCTACTAGTAACCAATAAAAGCACTGTAGATGTACAAGAATAAGCCACCAATACCAACAAGTGTGAAACACAGTCTACAGATTTTATTAGATCCAAAAAGACAATAAAAGCATTAAATGCATTAACTTTATCACCGCGTTTTTCATCCCAACGAACTGGGACTTTATTAGATCCTAAACTAAAATCCCATAAACCCCTCCTTATAAATACTCTCCCATAGGGGTACAATTAAATTAATAATTAGCCCATTAAAAATGCAAAACAGGCCAAAAATACTAACAAATTTCTGTATAAACTTGTCTATATAAAAATACTATGTCACACATAAAAACATTAGAATAGATATAAGCAATATAAAATATGGAATATAGACAATGAAATGTTATGAAAAATAGGAGCAGAGAAATACCTGTACTTGTATATGCACAATCAAACAACAAAGCTAAAACTAATACTGCTCAGTAAAAATTGCTAAATGAATCTGATACAGTGCAATATATATGAAAATCTCTGTGCATTCTTCCAAATCCAAACAAACCCCCGGATTCTGCATGCCTTGCACGGCATGCAGGATTAGTGCAGGAGCTCCAGCAGGCAATATATCTGCCGTGCGATCCAGGAACAGCCTGCAGGGGTGTGCACGAGCGCTCCTGCACTAGTCCTGCATGAATTAAGCCCCTGTTTGCAAATCACCCCATTTGTAGGAGAAATCCATGCAATTGAGGTGAATTTGTTATCCAGGAAGCTTGAAACCGGCCGTGCAGGACTAGTGTAATCTGTAGAAATGTACTCAGTTAGCAACCGAGTACATGTCTGCAGAATCCGAAACAGAACCGTGACAGCTCCAAATAAAGGCTGCATATCAGTCAGAAAGCATGCCAATGGCCAAGAATAAGGCCATTGGCATTGCAAACAGCCTAAAAAATAAAAAAATTTACTTTTATTTATTTTTTTTTTTGCCGATCTCGACTGTTTAAGCGTAGGGCAGTGGCACACAAACGGGATTGGGGGGAAAATAATAAAATAAACCTAAAATAAACATTCTAACTAAAATCACTGTTCTGCCATGAAAGTCAATGGCAGGCAGAAGACAACATGGCCAGTAAGTAGTGGTTGCTATGGGGGGAGGCTCAGTGTGAGACATGCAACTATGCATTAGCAGGCAATCCTATGCAAATGAGGGGAATGATAGTGAATCCCAGTTTTCCCAGGCATGCTAGTCAGGCCCTAACAGTGTAAAAGTAGGAATAGCTTGGTGCAAGCCTAGGAGTTAGCTGACATTATGGGGGGGGGGGTGTCAGGCATACTGTAAGCGGATTGGAGCCCTGTAGCTCAGGTTTGGTCCTAGCTAAGCACAGCTAAGCGGGGGGGGGGGGTGTCTGAGTCTGCCTAGCACTCTTTACATTGCCGAAGTAGATGTGCACGCTGTGCACCGGATTTTAAAGGTATAAAAAAAAAGTTAAACCAGGAAATAGCAGCTCTGTGCACATTTGAGCACTCTGTTTGCACAGCACACCCCTGGGCTTAAACAGGAAGGCAATGGGACGGGAAAACAGTAGTAGGAATGTAATCTAGGAGAACTAGCATAGCTGGCAGGTGAAATGTATCAGAGTCAGCCAATTACACAGGCAGAAGACCAGCCCAGCCCAGAGCACTACTATAAACTATGCAAACACCTTCACCTCTGGTTTTTCCCACACTCTACACCACCGGTGTATACGAGCAGGGAACTTTTAAAAAACAAAGCAACAAAATGATAGCAGATGCAATAACTATCATACAACAACTTGTGGAAGAGGCTGAGGGTGGTGAGGATGTGCATGCTGTCAAACAACCCACAGTGAGGAGACAGAGAAGAGTGTACAGACCCAGGGTAACCTACCAGGGGCTACATGAGCTGGAGATAGTGGTGCGCTATAGGGTGGACAGGGACCTCCTACAGCAAATTGTTGAGCTGTGCCGGCCATGCATGACACACAGAACTAACAGAGGGGAACCCATCCCAGTGGATACCAAGGTATGTGTAGGCCTAAGAATACTAGCTACAGGTACACTCCAAAGGCCAACTGGGGATATGATGGGGATCTCACAGGCATCAGCATCCAGGGTACTCCACCAGTTCCTGGATGCCATGTCAGCACATGTCAGTGAGCACGTATATTTCCCCAATACCCGTGAGGAGTTGGCCAGCAATATACAACTGTTCCACCAAATCGCAGAATAACCTGAGGTAGTGGGTGCTATTGACTTGATGCACATATGCATCAAAGCACCACCCGGTGAGCAGGGTAGGGTCTACATAAATTGCAAGGGCTTCCCCTCCATCAACTGCCAGGTTATGTGCGAATCCAAAGGCTTGTGTCTCACATGTACTGCCAATGCATGTTATGTCACGGACACCCAAATAACAACATAACACACTCCACATAAGCCATATGCAAGGCCATGTGGACAAACCTCAGCAACATGTCTACCATGTCCAGCTGCATGAACTGTGGACCAACACTAACATACACCTGTGCTGGGGCGATACCCTTAGGGAAAATATCAGAGAATGTATGCATAATGTAAGGAAAAGGTTAAAATAACAGGGGGGTGGGAGCATGGCCAGCATGGAATGTGCAGGGTCCAACATCAAGCTGTGTGCACACACTATCCCTGGCTACAAACACAAACATGGGTGGCTACACACCTGCCCATACACCAGAATAGGGTAAATGTCCTAATCCATGGCCCCTGCCTCTGGCTGACCTGTGCGAATCTGTGCAGTTGTGAGGCGTTGCCACAAGATAAGCCCATACTGTCATGCTGATGGGCGTACAAGTATGGGATCCTCTGCCAGTACTGTACCAAGGTGCTGAACAGGATACACAAACCCAGCAACAAGTGTCTGAAGCTCCCCCTCCAGAATGGCATAACTTACCATGAATACGTAGGTGCCTGTCCAGAATACTGGATGCAGCCGCAGTCACCCTTGTCCCCCAAGACATCACTGTGAGCAAGAATGTCCACCTGACAGTACATGAGGACAGAAAACATCACTGTGTATAACAGTACACATCTGAATATCTCTGCTAACAGCAGTACCATGCAGCTGAAGCAGCACAGACACATTCACCTACAGTACACAATATTCCCTGCACAGTTTGTCCCCATATTGCCAAATGATCGACAGATACCCTGCAGAAACAGTATGATACCTGTAGGTGTACAACACAAAGGTCTGCACTCCTGTACAAACTACCTGAACTCGATCCACACATTTAATACAGATGGGCATACTAGGCAAGCTCACACACTTAGAGAAATGAAGGCAATATCAGTCAACAACATACTGAAAGGTCATAGTGGGCATGCTCACATAAACAAATGAAGGTCATGTCTGCAAACACCAGTGGACCAGACATATCTGGCAGTCACAGATGTTATTGCAGACACTCCTCAGTATGCACCACTCATGCTTTGCATGCACAGTGGATAGGAATACAGACAACACACTATAATAAGCCAAAGGTAGACATACATAGATGTGCGGAAGAGGGTGACTGTGACAAGTAGCCATCAAGGCCTGTCCCACCCAGCACACAGCCAAAGGGCCACAACCACATGAGGTTCAGATGTCACTCACTGCAGATACTAGCCACTGGTATCTGTCAGCATTACAGACTATGTGGTGCAAGTGCTAGCTGTGCAACATGACTGCACAAGTCAGAAGTCATCTAGCAGCTGTATATATGTACCTGTGAAAAATGACCCTGTGTGTGCCCACATGTGGTGTGTCAACCTCTAAAAGAATGGGTTATGGCCCATGCACACACACTGCCCTCCCCATAGCCCTACTATGACAAGCCTGCTGAGGTCATCCAATGTGAAATACAGCTTTGGGATAGTTGTAGCCCAGTAATCTCCATGGTGCATCCTATAACTGTGTACTGCTGTAGTGTGACAAACTAGTTAGGTAGGAGTTCAAATCCCAGACATGGCAAATGTGTGTGCGTGTGCATGTGTGTGTGTGTGTGTGTGTGTGTGTGTGTGTGTGTGTGTGTGTGTGTGTGTGTGTGTGTGTGAATGTGTGTCTGTCTGTCTCTGTCTGTGTAGAAAGCAATGCATTTTGGGGTAGTCACACTCCCTACAGTTCAAATGCTCTACTTTGGTAAGGCTGCTGATGTCATCCACCTAGAAATACACCTCTTGGAAGGTTGTATCCCAGTAATGACCGTAGCACGTCCCATAACTACATACTGCTATAGTGTGATAAAATAGATAGCAGTTCTAATCCCAGACTTGGCAAGTGTGTGTGTGTGTGTGTGTGTGTGTGTGTGTGTGTGTGTGTGTGTGTGTGTGTGTGTGTGTGTGTGTCTGTGTAGAGAGCAATTCCTTTTAGGCTACTAACACTCCCTACAACTCGAATGCCCTACTTTGTCAAAGCTGCTGATGTCATCCACCTAGAAATACACCTCTGGGAAGGTTGTAGCCCTGTAATCTCCATAGCATGTCCCATAACTGCGTACTGCTCTAGTGTGATAAAATAGTTAGGTAGGAGTTCTAATCCAAGACTTGGCAAGTGTGTGTGTGTGTGTGTGTGTGTGTGTGTGTGTGTGTGTGTGTGTGTGTGTGTGTGTGTGTGTGTGTGTGTCTGTGTAGAAAGCAATTCCTTTTAGGCTACTCACACTCTCTACAATTCAAATGCCCTACTTTGTCAAGGCTGCTGATGTCATCCACCTAGAAATACACATCTGGGAAGGTTGTAGTCCAGTAATCTCCATAGTGCATCCCATAACTGCGTACTACTGTAGTGTGATAAAATAATTAGGTAGAAGTTCTAATTCCAGACTTGGCAAGTGTGTGTGTGTGTGTGTGTGTGTGTGTGTGTGTGTGTGTGTGTGTGTGTGTGTGTGTGTGTGTGTGTGTGTGTGTGTGTGTGTGTGTCTGTCTGTCTGCATAGAGAGCAATTAATTTTAGGCTACTCAAACTCCCTACAATGCAAATGCCCTATTTTGGCAAGGCTGCTGATGTCATCCACCTAGAAATACACCTCTGGGAAGGTTGTAGCCCAGTAATCTCCATAGCGTGCTCCATAACTGCATACAGCTGTAGTGTGATAAAATAGTTAGGTAGTAGTTCTAATCCCAGACTTGGCAATTGTGTGTGTGTGTGTGTGTGTGTGTGTGTGTGTGTGTGTGTGTGTGTGTGTGTGTGTGTGTGTGTGTGTGTGTCTGTAGATAGCAATTCATTTTAAGCTAGTCACATTCAGTACAATTCAAATGCCCTACTTTGGCAATCCCACTGATGTCATTCACTGTGATATACACCTTTGGGGAAGGGGCACTCCAGCAATCCCCATGGTGCGTCCTATAATAGAATCATGCTGTAGTGTGATATAGAACCCTGGTAGGGGTTCTGTTCCCACACATGGCAGTTGTGGATGTTTTGTGTGTGTTTCTATGTTTGTGTAGGGAGCAATCCATTTTAGGCTAGTCACACTCAGTATAATTCAAAGGCCCTAATTTGGCAATCCTGCTGATGTCATTCACTGTGAAATACCCCTTTGGGGAAGGGGCACTCCAGCAATCCCTGTGGTGCATCCTATAACAGCATCATGCTGTAGTGTGATATAGAACTCGGGTAGGGGTTCTATTCTCACACATGGCAGTTGTGGATGTTTTGTTTGTGTTTCGATGTTTGAGTAGGGAACAATCCATTTTAGGCTAGTCACACTCAGTATAATCCAAATGCCCTAATTTGGCAATCCTACTGATGTCATTCACTGTGAAATACACCTTTGGGGAAGGGGCACTCCAGCAATCCCCGTGGTGCATCCTATAACAGCATCATGCTGTAGTGTGATATAGAACTCGGGTAGGGGTTCTATTCTCACACATGGCAGTTGTGGATGTTTTGTTTGTGTTTCTATGTTTGAGTAGGGAGCAATGCATTTTAGGCTAGTCACACTCAATACAATTCAAATGCCCTACTTTGGCAATCCTGCTGATGTCATTCACTGTGAAATACACTTTTGGCGAAGGAGTACTCCAGTAATCTCCGTGGCACGTCCTATAACGGTGTAGTGTTGTAGTCTAATATACTAGTTAGGTAGGAGTTCTAATCCCAGGCATGACAGGTGTGTGTGTGTGTGTGTGTGTGTGTGTGTGTGTGTGTGTGTGTGTGTGTGTGTGTGTGTGTGTGTGTGTGTGCGTGTGTGTGTGTGTGTGTGATTCGTATCCTGTGTGGAGGTGGTTGTGAGTGTGTAACAACTGGACTCAATGTGGAGCGGGCATCTTCTTAGATGATGGCCAAGTGTAAATCACAATGTCCACCGTACATGCATAACAGATGTGAAATAGCTGAGAGTCTGGGGTGCAAATCCATACCCCTAAATGTGACATCAGTGCCAGCTGAACAATGTTAGCAACCTTTGTATTACCCAGGGAACACTCTCAACCCATGTCTCATACACACACACACACACACACACACACACACACACTTGCCTAAGCAACAGCCGCTATGTTGGTAGTACCCTGCATATTACCCACTGATAGTAACCATGGTGTGATTGCAGTGGGCTACAGAGGTCATGGCACCCTGTCGATCAGTCCAATAGGCATGTACATGCTGACAGTGCACTTCCCCCATGTTCCCCACTGGACACCTGCAACACCTGTGGCACCATCAAATGTGACCCATAAAGGACATACCATGTCTGAAACACAAGCCCTGTATGGACAGATGCCACTGACACCAGAGAATACTGGTATCATGCTATCAATGTAGGTGCAGGGTCAACCTGCTGTCCATTATCAGTTCCCACCACATGAGGCCAGGACTGACACATCTGATGATAACAATCTGTTTAAACAACATGGACCAGACACCCCAGGTACAGTTCCATGTCACTGTACATGCATGTGGGAGGTGTGCACATCCCAGACACTGTCCATATAATGGACTAAGGAACAAGTACATGGCAAGCAATGCTCAACATAGGCCACATGCAATAGTCACCCAGGTGACTGGATGGTGAATACAATACCCACCTGTTTGGGCAACTCCAGACACTACATGCCTGAGCCACATTGCAGACCATTGTCATGTGGCCTGATGTCAAGGTATATCCATCACCTAGCCTTGTATAGCCACCTGGCACCATCACCACAACACACCCCTGAAGCAGTGCACCCATGCATGTCAGTACTGGCACCCATGTCTGTGTGTGTGGTGCATGATGCGTATGAACACATTCACAATCACTATAACCCCCAATGGCATACTGAAGCATGCTGTCTGATGTCAGACACCTCCACATACCCTTTGCACATATAACCTCCGTATGAGCCCTGTGGTGAATGTGATACCTGCACAGTACTGTGTTGTGGCAATCCCACTAGTGATGAGTTGTATTCCTGGCCCTGCCAAGTGTGTCAATGTATGTGTGTCCCTGTGAGAGTGTGGCTGTGTTGACACTGACATCTGTTCATGTGAACAGGCACATGTACTACACCTACCACATCACTACCATATCTCTGCTGCAGATGTCACTCACCATCACATATACGTTTTGAGGGCTCCCCAACATGTAACCTGTGTGGTGCATCCAATAACTGCATGGACATGTGATAGCACTACATAGTCGTCAGGGGTTTGATACCCTGCACTGGTAGGTGTGTGACACACACACTTAAGTTTTACTCTCCAACTCCTCCCTGGCTTTTCTGTGCCTCTGTCTGCCTCTCTCACTCCCTCTCTGGTGGATGTGGAGAATTACACCTGCATTGCTTAGGCAGTAGCATGTGTATTTTAAGTGATGCTTAGGATCAGCTGATGGCCTCTGCATGAATTGCAGCCCTCCTCTAGCTGATTGCATGTGGGACAGCTGTGGTAACATTCCCATAGCCAATTGCATGGAAACACACACCAATATCTAGGAACATCATGTTGGTGTTGGGCCTTTCATTGACTGTGAGCAGGAACTTGATCTGTTGTTTGGCAAACAGCATCTCAGATGGATTGGGGATTTACTTCTAACAACATACACTGTGGAAACAGGCCAACACACAGGAGGGGGATGTGCCTGACCTGACTACAGACTGTAAGTGCTGCTATATTGCATTTGGAGTAATGTTGGTTTAACAGGGTGTGTATGGATATGACTGCCCTACATGTTTTCATACCTGCCATGTCAGTGCCATGTTTATGAGGGAACACCCATCTGTAGGGTCATCTGCAGACTGGCCAGTGTGTGGTGCCTTTTGTTTCAGGTGTTACCCACAGAGCACCTATCTGTGAACTGCAGAAGGTAGTGCAAGGATTTCAGTCTGTAGATGGTGACAGCCGTGAAAGATACTGCTTCATATCCCTCATAGGACATATGTCACAACAAATCCTGTTACAACAGTAAATGTATGAGGTTATCACAGCAACATGTCAATATTGGCCCTGTGTGTGTGCCTCCAGCCACAACCCTGTTAACCTTTGTACATATGTCATGCGGTAAGAGGTGCATATTTATTTTATTTATTTATTTTACATTTGTTAACCGGGGGGTGTCTGACTGAGCCAAAATATGTGCTGTACACCATAATTAGTGACATCATATCTGATAACAAGCCAGTGAGATATCAGACTGCTACACATTTTATGTATAGTAGGGGTTATATTTGATGACATAACCTGGACATTCTGTAGTTGTGTGTACAGTACTGAGGTCTGTGTACTTATGGTGATTGTTGGCAGTGTGCGCATTGTTAATATGTACCTTGGCCTGTGTACAGACTGTAGTAGATGTCATTGTTCTTGGTCTGGTTCTGTCTGATGTTACATGCTGCTCCACTGTATGTTACCCTATTGGCTGACATGTTTGTAGTGCCATAACCACACATGTCCCATATCACAGACAGGCATTGGAGCACACTATGTAGCGGCCCAGTATATGTAGGGTTAGTGTGTGAGTGGCACATATGAGGTTTATGTTGATCAGATAGTCCATATAATGTAATAATACCCTAGCATACCATATGTGGCTGTGGCTGTGTTCACATTGGTTGTGGTTATGCACTTTCACACAGGTGTATGTTACTCTGTGCTGTGGCATGCCTGTAGAGCCTGCTATATATGCAGGTACATGTGCATTTCCCCATAGGAAATGTAAGCCAGTGTTGAGCCGGTCTACCTGTAGCCTGCAGAGTGCTTTGTTACATGCCTAGCAGCTTAGTGTACTTACCCAGTGAGATGTAATGTCCAGATACTTGCCA